>NC_053490.1:336683334-336893092 GCF_905171775.1 Rana temporaria | reverse complement strand
TGACGGCAGGGATGTTGAAATTGAGGCTCTTAAGACCAAAATGGCGGATATGGAAGATAGGAGCAGGAGGAATAATGTGAAGATACGGGGTATACCCGAAAATATTCAGTATAATGACCTCCGCGGGTATGTATCCCAGCTTTTTAAAGCACTCCTGCCTGATATGTCAGAAATGGACATTACCGTGGATAGAATTCACCGTCTGCCTAAGCCCTCTTACCTCTCTGAAACTGTGCCTAGAGATGTTATTATGCGGCTGCACTTTTACCACACAAAGGAGAAACTGATGACAGCGACTAGACAAAATGTCAACCTCCCGTCGCCATACACCAACCTGCAATTCTACGCTGATTTATCACAATTTACACTGCAAAAGCGTAGAAACCTGAACACGCTCACAAAAGCCCTCAGAAATCATAACCTCAGTTACAAGTGGGGCTTTCCGACAAAACTTATTGTCACTAAGGAAGGGGTGGAGTATGTGATGGAGTCAATGGCGAAGGGGCTGGCCCTGCTCAACTCGTGGGGGATTATACCAGAAGCACAACCTCAAAATCAACGTCAGAGCTGCCGCTCATCCCCTAATCCGGAATGGCGCACAGTCAACCAAAAAAATTCCCGTACTCATAAATAACCAGGATGTGGTCTTGTACCTAAGAGTACCCTGCTGGAGAAGAAGATCTTATTTTCTTTTACCTTTGTTACCTGCTCGAACTTGGTCACCCCAGTTTTCTGAGTGGCTCTGTGCCACACCCAAACTTTGGTTCTATTTTTTTTGCCTATGGCTTCTGTTGCTCCCTGTTGTTGTTTGGGGAATTATAACTTGCCTATCTCATTTGTCAGACATCATATCGCGGACTCAATGGACTCTGAAGGTGTTCATGTGGGAGTCCTAAAACTGCTACATGAGGCGCCGGTGACAATACCACTGTGGATACCCCCTCTGGATCCCGTAAGTGATATCTACAGACACTACACCACTCATAAACTGTCCACATTTCTATGGCGATAACATTTTTATCTATTAACGCCAAGGGGTTGAATCACCCAGCAAAGAGGCGGTCACTTTGTAAAGAAGCACTTCTTCATAAATGTGACATTTTGTGCGTCCAGGAGTCACACTTCCATGCCCAAAAGTCTCCTAAGTGCTCACACCCTAAATTTCCCCATGTATTCCACGCTATGGATGACTCTAAAACTAAAGGGGTGATGGTAGCCATCAAGGACTCTGTGGCTTTCCATTTACACTCGATGATCGCAGACTCTCAGGGTCGTTTCCTGATCATAATATGCGACATAAACTCTTCCACATACACATTGGCCAATGTGTATGCACCGAATAACAGAAAAATTGAAAGATACTGGTGGGCGTGTATTTCTATTGGTCATGTGTCAGTGTGCTAACAATACAACCTTATATAAAGGACTGCAGTGGGGGGGGGGGGTTGGTTTGTTCTGAGAAGCAGAGTTTTTTTTACTGTGATTTGTGGGGGAGAAGGAATAATAAGGAATAATATTGTGCATAGACAAACGCCCAACTAGTGCTGTTTGTTTGCTGAAATTCCTGTGCATTTTTTTTCATCAAAAGATCAAAAGTGGGTTTATATGGCCATGCTGTCAATGTTGTGTGTGTATTGTTCCTGTCTGACCACGCATTTATGGTTTTGGGAGCTTTTGCTGACCTTCTAGTCTTTTGATCTCATTGCTGAATCATGTACACACAAATGCAGCTTCCAGCAGAACATGGTCACCAATGTATGTGTGTGGATTGTGGGGTGGTGGTGGGTGTTATAGTTTGAATATGTGCCTTTTTTAATGTTATGGTAGAATGCTTTGTAAGAATAATGATTAAGTATGTTTCTATAATCTTGCAGATAAAAATTTGATGTGTTGCCCGTTATAAACTGAGAGTAAGCCCAGGTTCACACTGGGTGCGATTTCATTCGATTTGAGATGCGATTTCACATGTGAAATCGCATCTCAAATGCCGCCAATTGTCGTCAATGGCGCCGTCCTAATCGGTGCGATGCCGCATCTGCGGCGCTGCACCGATTTCAAAAAGTAGTTCTTGTACTACTTTTTGCGATTTCGGGCCGCGATTTACATAGACATCTGTGCAGAAACCTGCACAGATGTCTCTTAAATCGCGGCCGAAATCGGGACTGCCGGCGGGAGTGAAATCGTGCGAGTTCAGCTGAACTCGCACGGCTTCACTCCCGCAGCCCAGTGTGAACCAGGGCTTAAGCTGTGTTCATGCTAAGGTTTAGACCAATTTTAGATTGTACGCTCCTATGAGCAGGGCCCTTAAAACCCAATTGCTAACTGTAGAACCATATATCCTGTAGAATATTTATTTTATTATGCTAGTAAATGTACACAATGTACTTTTATTTGTTTTTTTCCCCTCTTTTATTTATTTTTAATTTAGTTTTGGGGTGGTGGTTTTGGGGAAGTGCAATATCTTTCTTATACCCTGTTTCCCCGAAAATAAGCCCTTCCCCGAAAATAAGACCTAGCGTTATTTTTAAGGGTGGCTGCAAAATAAGCCCTACCCGAAAATAAACCCTAGTTAAAGTCATCGTAAAAATATGTAATCCGTTTTGTAAAAAGATTATATAATGTGCAGTGTGTCTCCTTTTTGTAACTTTGTTTTGGAAAATACCTTTCTTACAGTGCCGCTGGGCGCTCACGTGACCGGCTGGAGATCTTCTCCTCTCCAACGTCAGCGGTCCCTTCCTCTGCAGTGCTCAGAGTGGAGAAGAAGAGCTACGGCGGGTCACTGTGCTGCCTATCATGCTTTAAAGGATCAGGATATATTTTTTTCTTTTTGGGGTTACAACCACTCTAAGATCGTCATGATTACATGACTGTATTTGAATAAATGTAGATTATTGTACATACCGTAAATAAATAAGACATCCCCTGAAAATAAGCCCTAGTGTGATTTTTGTAGCCAAAATTAATATAAGACCCGGTCTTATTTTCGGAGAAACACGGTACCCATAGAAATTTATAAGATATAATTGTGCACCAAAAAATCTAATCTCTGCAGCACACCTGCAAGTAAATAATAAAGGTGTTTAGGTGGAGTCTTTGGCCCAGATTCTCATACATTAGCGCTGCTCCTGGGCAGTGTAATGTATGAGCTCTACGTTTCACCGCCGCAGGTCTACAGGTTTAAATCCTGATTCTCAGAACCCTTACCTGTAAACTTGCGGCGGTGTATCGTTAGATTGCTCGGCGCAAGCCCGCCCAATTCAAATGGGGCGGGCACCATTTAAATTAGGCACGCTCCCGCGCCGAGAGTACTGCACATGCTCCGTTGGGTAGAATAACCCGACGTGCATTGCGCTAAATGACGTCGCCCCAACGTCATTTGCCTAGATGTATACGTAAATGGCGTCCAGCGCCATTCACGGACGTCTTACGCAAACGACGTAATTTTGATTCAATTCGACGAGGGAACGACGGCCATAGTTAACATTGGTTGCCCCTGCTAATAGCAAACGACGTTAATTCGCTGCGTCGACCTCGCGTATGTTCGGGAATCGCCGTACTTACCTCATTTGCATAGACGACGGGGAAAAGCGACGATGCGACACCTAGCGACGGGAAAAAAAATTACTTTTAAGATCTGACAGCGTAACAGCCTTACGCTTGTCAGATCTAATGGGTACCTATGCGCAACTGATTCTAAGAATCAGTCGCATAGATACCCGGGGCCAGATGAGGAGTTACGACGGCGCTAATGGTGTTGCGCCGTCGTAACGCCTTTGAGAATCTGGGCCCATGTATATAACAGCTGTGGAGAATTGCAGGTAATGAATTCAGCAGGTGGATAGGCAGTGCTGTACGTGTCAGCCCTGGTTCACATTGGTGTGATTTGACATGTCAAATCACATGCCAAATGAATGGCAATTGCACCTTCATTATTGGTGCGGTGCTGCAATTTCCAAAAGTAGTTTCTGTACTACTTTTGGCCACTTCGGGGTGCGATATCCATCCATGCAGAAACCTGCACAGATGTCTCAGAAATTCCCTCCAAAGTCAGGACTGACATGCGGGAATAAAATAGTGTGAGTTCATTTTATCCCGCTGTCAGTGCAGGGCTCAAATTGGGCCTTTGTCTTTGTAATTCACCTGTTGCAATCCCACAGACACCATTTTTTATCAAACACCCTTAAGTTTGCCTTCAAATATCGTTATGTGTAGAAATACAGATTTGCATATCAGCAAATAAAAAATACTAATCGTGGTTGCGATCAAATATTTGCAGCTGCGATCAAAAGAGTGTGGTTTCACCTTCTGACCCAGAAATTAGTCATTGTAATGGTCAGGATCTCCATCAAGGTGGACATGGTGAGGTCACTCTTTAGCAAATAGGAGGTGCTGCTCATTTGTACTTGTGCTTACTCAATGTGGGGGTGGATGTGGTAGTTAGATGTGGTGTGGGTGGGTTCCATTCATTTGTTTGGCATCACCACACATTTGCTTCTGGCCCATGTGCACACATCACTTCTGGCATTTGTTCTGATGGTGTAAATCAGTAAGGACTATGCAAATATAAATGTAGCGCCCCCTTACTTTCAGTATGGGCACTACGCTAAAGTTAGTGGGGAATGGGAGAGTTATTTTGCAGTAATAGGCCTGTGGCAGAGGCCCTAGAGCCAGGTCTGTGGCAGAGGCCTGTTCCTCCCAGCAATCCAAAGTGACACTTCGGCTGCCAGGTATGTGGCAGAAGTCTGTCCGGGGGCACTTCACCCACTCTGGCTAGAGTGGCGACTAATTATATCTGCTGCTACTGAGAGCAGGATTGCTCTTGTTCATATCTAGGCCTGATACTGCAAGTTCTCTATCGCTTCATCATCCTTTCCTTCTTACTCCATGTTGATGTTGGCTATGTTGGGCCGAAAATAAAGCATTTGAAAACCTTTATTTATTGACTGGACATTCGCTCACTACTCTACTCAACTCCACTCATCAATTACACCCCTAGACAACACTGAGGTAACTTAATACGCCGATCCCAACAACAACCAGCGGCTCCTGCGGGAGTATCGCTACATAAATGAGAGCTCCTTTTATTTATTTACCGTATATATGAATGAATGAATGGCTTGTTTCACACTTGGGTGACTCCTCCAGCTAATTTGGACCTCCGAGTTGTATGACAAATCCCATGATTCTCATTGATAACAATTCATATCTGTGCTACTTCAAGTCACACCAACTTCAAAGTAGTCTCTGTACTACTTTGGTGTGATTTTCATAGGTTGCTATATTACACAGGCATTCCCAGAAGTTTGGGCCAAGTTGCAGCGGCAAAGTGGCAGCAAAATAGTGTGACTTTCAGGTCGCAGCAGTGTGAATGAGATTCATTGATTACACCTTTTAACTTTACCCTATTGTCACTTGTGCATTCTGAAAGTGGGGCAAATTCGTCTACCTTGGTTTGACTTTGATGCGATTTGAGGTCTATACACCACAAAGCTGTGCAATTTTAAGGTCGCACAAGTGCAAATAGGACCTAATTTAAAGGTGTTACCAATTAATCTCATTAGGTTACTTTCACACTTGGGTGACTTTTGATGCAGCTTTGGACCTCTGAGTCGCATGAAAAGTTGCCCCCCACGATTTCCATTCATCTATGCAACTTCACCCATGTTCACATAGCTCTGAATTGACATGTCAAATTGCAGGCCAAATCTGCGCCTATTGAAAGCAATGGAACTGTCCTAATTGTTGCGACGCCACACAGTTTCCTAAAAGTAGCTCATGCAGTACTTCAGGGGGCGATTTTTTACCTCCTAACTTTTTGAGATGGGTATAATGAACACCTATTAGCAAAAGTATGTAGGCATAAGACACAACCCCTAAAACACCTTCTTAGACTCGGTTCACACTGGGGCGACCTGGGATCCGACTTCAAGTCGCCCAAAGTTGTGCGGTTGAGAAAATGAATGGAAGTAAATGGAAACGTCTTAATGTACACTACTGAAGTCACTCCGACTTCAGAAAAGGTTACTGTACTACTTCAATCCGACTTCTAGGCAACTTGTACCCATTGATTTCAATGGAAGTTGCCTCAGAAGTCTGATCACTGTCTTAACTGAAGCAACTTTCCAGGAAGATAACATACATTTCTCAGGCAAACCCCTCCCTTCCACAGAGCTGATTGTTGTTTGATTGGCCACTGGAAAGTCTCCTGTCCTGGAGGCGACTTGAAGTTGCCTTGTACTGTCCTGGAGGCAACTTGAAGTTGCCTTGTACTGTCCTGGAGGCAACTTGAAGTTGCCTTGTAAGTTGCCTGATGATTCATACTCAAGTCGTGTCCAAGTTGCCTCCCAAAGTCGCTCTTAAAGGAAAATTATTCCCCCCCCCCCCCAAAAAAAAAGTTAAACCCCCAAGTGCTTTTTTTTAACAATGATATTCCTTTGGATTGACTTTGGAAATTAACAAACAAAGCAATTTAGAAATTAGATGAAAGGTTTAGTACTGGGAAACCCTTTTTGAAAGATAAAAAGTGCACTTTATATACAACTATACGGATCAGAACAAAATGAGGGACAAATGAGGAGGAAAGAGGGGCAGAAGGACTTTGTTCCAAATCAGGGACAGTTGGGACCTATGCACTTTCACTAGACATCTGTGCAGGAAAGTGCACTGATGTCTCTGAAATCACTCAAAGTTGGCATGAGGCGCCTCTCACACGTGTGTGACATTTCCTGTAACTTTGTACATCAGAGTTGCATGACAAGTCATACCCCATGATTTCCCATGCATACTATTCATATCTGTGCAACTTCAAGTCACACCGACTTCAAAGTAGTCTATGTACTTCTTTGATCCAACATTGATGCGAGTTGAGGTCCATAAACCTCAAGTTTACACACGCATTCCCTGAAATCGCAGCAACATTGCAGTCACAAAATCGTGGGAAAATGGCACAACTTTCCCTGGGACTCCTGCATCCATAGACCTCACGATTAGTCGCATCAAAATTGCACGATTTTCAGGTCGCACATTTGAAAGGGGCCTAAATCACTGTGGTGAGTACTACTGTAATATACCTAGAATATAAAGTAGTCCCGCCATAAGCACTAGTAAACGCATGTTCTCAACATACAGTAATTGTGCTCAAATGGCTGATGGTATCAACTACTAAAAGCTTGCATTGTAATCAGCAGCATAATTAGCCAATGCACATCAGTTTGGATTATTCCATCTTTGAACTCTTCAAATGCATGCAATGGTATGGACTTATTCAATTATATTATGATGTGGAATTCCAAAAATCAAGGAAAAAAACATTGTAGCCCCCCCCCCCCCAGTACCTACCAGGCCCTTTGAGTCTGGTATGGACTTTAAGGGGAACTTATTTTTACATGGGGCTCCCAAAATCCATACCAGACCCTTATCTGAGCATGCAGCCTGGAGGTCAGGATAAGGGGGGATGAGTGGTTGTCTGTCTGCAGGAAGGGGGTTTATCAGAATCTGCCCCCCCCTATGTGGAATGGGTATGGGGTACATCGTACCACTACCTATTCACTAAAAAAAAGCAGTAAAATGGAAAAAAACAAAAAAAACAATAGCTGGTTTTTGACAAGTCCTTTATTGTAAAATAGCTCTGAGCTGTCTTTTTCCCTGAGCAGTCTTCTCCTGCCACTGTCTCTCCCACTGCCATCTTCTTCCCAGGCTGTCTTCTCCCAGAGCCATCTCTCCTGCTGCCACAGTCTTCTCCATCTGCTGTGTTCTTAGCACTGATTTCCTAACTAAACTTACTAACTTCCTTTACTAACGTATGTTCGCCGCTAATAGCGCTCTTTTTCATTTGCTTGTTCGCCTGTTGAAATATTAATTGTCTAAAATGGGCGCTATTATATGTAATATTGCCCAGTACTTCCCAGTGCTATAGTTAATTATGTCCTTTTTAATTCATAAAATGTGTACCAGTACCCTCATAAAGGAGACCCAGATGGATCAGCCCAGAGTCCAACTAGTTGATAAGTGAGAAGTCCTGAGTAAAAGGTTCCAAAGAGTTTAGCAGAAGGGGTGACAATTTAGACATTAATTAGTCAATTTCTAAGGATTTGAGGCATTGCCAGGTGGAGAAAGCTGCTATATAAAATAGAAAATTATTTTTAATTGCATTATCTCAAACCAAGGAAGGGTTGCTATTTTCAGACTTTCATAAATTACCAAGCCTAGTGCTGAATTCCATGAACACATTTCTACGGCTCAGCAGAGCTGTGTCAAGGACCTAATCTTCTTTGAAATCGGAACCATCAACCTAGGCTGTTTGTTAATTATTTCTTGTGTTCACACGAGTGTGTCACATAAGCCATGCTTTCCCACATAGGTGCTGCTTTAAATTAGCAGAATTCTCTAATGCAAATCACTGAAGGTTATCATTGGGAACAGTGTGTGTGTGCTGCTAACTTCATAATTTAAGCATAAAGTGGGCTTAGGATACTACTGAGTAAAAAGATGGTAAAAAAAAAAAACAAGGCAGAAAATGTGACAGGATGCTTACACAGCAAGATGTTTTAAATATAAGATGGGTTTACTTTTTCTATATGAAAAAAACAAGTTCCTTAACGCTGGGTTCACATCTAAGCGGCATGTGGCTCACAGCAGGGGTCCGGTGCATCCTCGTTCACCGTTTCATGTCAGATTTCAGCCCGAATTTGTGGCTAAATTCAGACCTGATGCGGACCAAAAGATGCACAGGAGCCGCAGCAGAGATATGTGAACCTGGTCCATAGAGAGCCAGTCACAATCTCCTGCTATTGAAAATTGGATGCTGGGAACTGGCATCCAATTCACACTAGTGTGAACCCAGCCTGAGAGCACAGATTATCCATTATTACATGTTTTAGAAATAAGCATGAATCTTCAAAAAACATGTACAAACGCACATGCTTTCACATACCTCAAAACTTTTTGAGATGGGAATCAGGGACACCTATCAGCAAAAGTGTACATGCATAGGACACACCCCCTGTCACGCCCCCTTAAAGGAGAATTGTACAAAAAACAATTTTGGTTAAACCCACAAGTGCTTTTTTTTACCACTATTATTCCTTTATATTGGCTTTTGGAATTTACAAATGCAGCAATTTAGAAATCAGATGAAAGATTTAGCACTGGAAGACACCTGTTTTTATAGATAAAAAGTGTGTTTTATATACATCTATGTAGATCAAACCCAAAATGAGGGAATGTGAGGGGGGACATTGTTCGAAATCAGGGACAGTCCCTTGAAATCAGGGGCAGTTGGGAGCTATGCTTTCATATTGTACTGCATAAATAGTATGTATCAAAATACCCATCAAAACAAGTTACTGCACATGCACATTCTTTAACATCTGGTAACACAGTGTTTTCTGTAAATGTGCTAGCATCTGTAGCATCTATAAATGTGATGTTAGCATCCCCAATTCAGCAGAACACTGATCATGAAAAGTTGGGTTGATTTTTTTTTTTTTTTTTAAACTGGATAGTGCAAAATCTGGTGCAGCTCTGCACAGACACTAATCAGCTTTTTATTTTTTTTACACAGTTCAGTTGAACAAGCAGATGCTAGAAGCTGATTGGCTACTATGCACAGCTGCACCAGATTTTGCACTCACCAGCTTTAGTAAATAAACCCCCATATGTCTTCCCCTTCAGCCATCTCAAGGTTAGCAATTGAGAGTCCTTATAAATATTTCTTTCTCCTACCCAGACTCAATTAGTGATGCAATTCTTCTTGGACTTTTCCATTACTGTGTCCCAACACCAGCTCTGCACCACACTCACCGCGTGATTGTTCCGCTGCCCTCATCTCTGGATCAGTAGCTCATTGTACATCTTGCATCTATACTGTTCACTATTTTTAGCATTTAGAGGTCAGTGTAAATATCCCTCTCTTAAACCCAGAGTTGATTGTCCACTTCTCTCTGAAAATAAGTAGAAGTAGGCTTATTAAATAGGACACTGGAAACAAACAATATTTTTCAGTATTTTTGCAAAGATTAGCAACCCATAATCTAATGAGGAATGCATTTCTGTAGGGAAATGTATAATGTTACTAAAGCACTAAGACCTCAATCTCTCACATTTTGCATACTAAGGGCCAGATTCTCGTAGAAGAGCGTATCTTTGTTCCGGCGTAGCATGTCCTATTTACGCTACACCTCCGCAACTTAGACGGCCAAGTGCAGTATTCTCAAAGCACTTGCTCCGTAAGTTGCGGCGGCGTAGCGTAAATAGGCCGGTGTAAGCCCGCCTAATTAAAATGTGGAACAGGGGAGCGTGTTTTATGTAAATAACTTGTGACCCGACGTGATTGACGTTTTTCACGAACGGCGCATGCGCTGCCCGTGAAATATCCCAGTGTGCATTGCTCCAAAGTATGCAAGGACGTATTGGTTTCGACGTGAACGTAAATGACGTCCAGCCCCATTCACGGACGACTTATGCAAACAACGTAACATTTTCAAAATTCGACGCGGGAACGACGTCCATACTTAACATTGGTAAGCCGCATGTACACCACCATATAGCAGGGGTAACTTTACGCGGGGAAAAGCCTAACGTAAACGGCGTATCTGTACTGCGTCGGCCGGGCGTACGTTCATGAATTTGCGTATCTAGCTGATTTACAAATTTCTAGGCGTCGATCAGCGTACACGCCCCTAGCGGCCAGCGTAAATATGCAGTTAAGATCCGACGGCATAAGAGACTTACGCCGGTCGGATCTAATAGAAATCTATGCGTAACTGATTCTAAGAATCAGGCGTATAGATACGACGGCTCAGACTCAGAGATACAACGGCGTATCTGGAGATACGCCGTCGTATCTCCTTTGAGAATCTGGGCCTAAGCATTTTTTACACTCCTTGAACAGAATGATGAATGAAATTTAATTCTATTGTGCATAATGATAAAAAAATTATAAAAAAAAACAGTATTGTATGTTTTGCACTCCAAAGTTATGATTGAAAACACTTTTAACATTTTTCTTTCACACTTGATATTTTGACAAATTTTAATATAGTGCATGGGGAGCTGGGCACTGCCAGCATTGAATAAAATGCACATTTCCTTTAAATACCATGCTTATGGGATGCGTTAAACCTGACCATAAAATTAACGCCTGTAGGATGCTCTAAAGCGAAAGTGACATTTATTTCATCGTGGCTTTGCTGCGGGCCCCATGCAGGTCCATGTTTTCCCAGCGAGGGAATGCACAAGTGCTGTGTGCATCCCTGTACCAGTGTCCCATTTATTTTTATGGGGTTATGTGGCTGCATGGACACAGTCATTATGTCCTAATATGACATGCAGATTAGTGCAGTTCCCCAAACACATATATGGTGTGTTTAGGCACTGTCTGTGCAGTTGCATGTTCCAATAGAAATGAATGGGATATTGCCAATGGGATGCACACAGCACCTGTGCATATATGTGCTGGGAAAATATGGACCTGCAGTAAAGCACCCAATGTGAATGGTCCCTAACATTGTAGTTACGCATTTTCTCTTTCTGCCGTTTATTGATTATTTAA
Source organism: Rana temporaria (assembly GCF_905171775.1). Taxonomy (NCBI): domain Eukaryota; kingdom Metazoa; phylum Chordata; class Amphibia; order Anura; family Ranidae; genus Rana; species Rana temporaria. The sequence continues at coordinate 336,881,541 of NC_053490.1, read as the reverse complement.
ACTTGTGTGTAAATGTTGATCAATATGCCTATAAACTTGAGAAGAGGAGGAGGGGGGTGCCTAACATGGTAGTTCAATATTTCCATATATATAACTTGAAGGAATGGGGAAGTAAAAGGGACAGCCGCTTAGGCTCCCCTTTCGTCATGGGGTCACGGCATCAAAAGGTAGCTGAGTAGTTAAAGGTGCAGGCTATAGTTTAGCTGGGTAAGTTAAGTTAGTTAATAGTAAAAGGCTGTTAAGAGGTCAGTAGGTTACTATAGGTCAAAGGGAGGTGAAGTTTCTAGAGGTAAACGGGTTATATCAGGATTGGCCAGTCAGGTCAGGTGGGTTCAGAAGGTGTAGAGGTCAAGCTGGGATTGGTTAATAAGGTCAGCTGACAGGTGAGAGAGCATTCTAGAAGGGGGCTCTAGCCTATTTAAGGATCAGTTCTGAGGGGGTCAGCGCCAGTTTCCAGAGAAAAAAAACAGCAGGTGAAGCTCTGTCAGTTTTTCCCAGCATTATGGAAGGCTTAATCGGGCAGCTAATAGAAAAAGCAGAGGCAGCAGGAGAAGTGTGGCTTCAGCAGTGCCTCACCTTACCTTCACACCAGGGCTATGAGGAAAGCAGCTCTGCAGCAGGACCGAGCGGGACCATCTATCAGCAGCCATGTGTGCTTCCAGCAGAGGCGGCATCTGTGGAGAAGTTTCTTCCGGAGGACACAGAGGGGAATGACGCTACAGAGGAGGAGCTGAATGCACGGAGGACCAGCAAAAGGAAACACCAGGGGAAAGAAGATGTGAGCTCAGCTCCGCCCACAGCAGCCGACGGTGACCCGGAGGTTTATTTTTTCTCTTACAGGGGTCGGTGCGGTGGCGCTGTTCAAAGCAACAGGGGCAATGGACGGAGCTCCCGGGGACCAGCAGCACCGGTCAGAGGTTCCCCCTCACGAGCAGAAGGTCAAATGAGCCCGTCGGGCTCCTGCTGGGGCAAAGGAAAAAGGAGCAGGTCTAATACACCAACCCAGCATGAGGAGCAGAGAACCAACAGCATTCCTGTGTGGTGCACAGCGGCCATGTCAGCCCCTGGAGTAAGTGGAGCTCAGGGGCTGGAGGGTGAGTTCAACAAATCATCACAATTACCTGTATTATTTTTGCTTGAACAATTAATCAATGTGGTTAAATCTCAGCAGCAATGTGCTGCGGGAGGAAAAAATTACATAGCAGAGGTTTGGTCCGCAGTAGCAGCTACGCCTGAGGTTACGCCAGTTTTGCAAACTGGGCATGAAAATAATGTTGTTGCAGCGCAAGAAAAGGCTGACAGGAAATGCATGCAATGTTTGTTATCACCATTAGGTTTCCATCTGCCTGCGCAGGTTAAAGGGGTTTTCCACCCATTTTGTAAGTTTATTAAAGTCAACAGCTACAAAAAGTGTAGCTGCTGGCTTTTAATAAACCGACACTTACCTGCTCCACGGCTCCAGCGACGCGCCGGATGGGGCTCCGCTCCTCGCCCCCCTTTCGCCGGCCGGCGTCTTCATGCTCAGTGTGGGCACCCGGCCGTGACAGCTTTCGGCTTCACTGCGCATGCGCGAGCGGCGCTGCCCGGGAGGCGCCGTCTGATTGGACAGGCGATCGCCGAGGACCTGTCACGTGTCCTGGGCGATCGCCTACAGCAACCCCTTCCTGTAGGTGATTAAGCTTAATCGCCTAGGCGATTAGGCTTAATCGTCTACCCGGAAGGAGGAAGTGGGACAGGAAGTCCCACTCCTCCTGAAGCCCTCACTCCCCCCCAAAAAAAATTACATGCCAAATGTGGCATGTAAGGGGGTGAGGAGTGGGATAAGCGGAAGTTCGAAATTTGGGTGGAACTCCGCTTTAAGGAGAAAATATGGAAAAAATAATATATTGATTTAAATACAATTCTCCCTGTTACTAGAGAAACCAAATATGAAAGGAATGATAAATCTGAGGATGAGCCTCATAGACCTATGATTAAATCCTTTTACAGTTGGTTGCAAGCATTTCTAAATTATGCTAGTGTGCTATGCGAAAAATGCACGGTATTAAGCCCTTTATTATTTCAGCATATTGATATTATTCTAGAAGCTTATAGAAGTTTTAGTGGCCTGTCATGGTTGTCATATGACAAGGCTTTCAGACAAAAGCTAGCTGTGCAGCCGTCATTGCAGTGGGGTTCTAAGGATGTTGGCCTTTGGCTGAATTTATTTTTGCCTCAGAAACAGCCTTTTGGGCGTCCAGCGGTAACGGCAGCACCAAACCAAAACGTTCCCCCTCCAGTTACAAGAAAGGATTATGCTTTGCATACAATGATTCGCAATGTAGATGGATGTCAGCTTGCAAGTATAAACATGGGTGCGCCTTTTGCGCCGGGAGCCATCCCATAACAAAGTATTTTCGTAAGCTACAGGCGCCCCCTAGGGATGATTTTCCAAAAAGCATCCACTCCGGTAATGCTCCCAAGAATGCTGCCATGGTTACGCATATATCCAAACCAGGGTTTGGACGGTAGGTTTTCAACTCCCAAGTTTTCAAGGTACTGGTTGTACAATTGTTGATAATTTAAAATCCGTGAAAGACGCACCACATTTGGTAAGGCCCAAACTAGTTAAGGAAATTCAATCTGGTAGATACGCCGGTAGATACGCGTATCCACAAACGTACGTCTGGCCGGCGCATTTTTTTACGTTGTTTCCTTAAGGCTTTTTTTGGTGTATAGTTACCCCTGCTATATGAGGCGTACTCAATGTTAAGTATGGCCGTTGTTCCCGCGTCAAATTTTAAATTTTTTATGTTGTTTGCGTAAGTCGTTCGCGAATACGGCTTTGCGTAGAATGACGTTCACGTCGTAAGCATTGGCTTGTTGCGGGTTAATTTCGAGCATGCGCACTGGGATACCCCCACGGACAGCACATGCGTAGTTCAAAACAAACGTCATTTACATCGGGTCAAGACGTATTTACATAAAACACGCCCCCATCACATCCATTTTAATTGCGCACCCTTATGCTTCCAAAGTTACACTACGCCGCCGTAACTTACGGCGCAAATTCTTTGAGGATACAAAAAAAAGCTGTAAGTTACGGCAGCGTAGTGTATCAGAGATACGTTACGCCCAACGGAAATATGCGCCAGGGTACGTGGATCTGGCCCTAAGTCTGCATTTCGGCTTCTTCCTTTGGATCCTAGTTGTCTCAACTCTTTAGGTATTTGTTTTGAACATCAGTTTTATGTGGATAAATCTTTACCAATGGGATGCTCACTCTCTTGTTTTTATTTTGAAGCTTTTTCGTCCTTTTTGGAGTGGGTGGTAAGTATAGTATCTGGTTCCCAATTATTTATTCACTATTTAGATGATTTTTTATTTTTAAATCCTGAGGGCTTTAGTGACTGTTTTCAGTTATTGTCCTCGTTCCAACAAGTTTGTAAATATTTTGGGATTCCGTTGGCCGAGGAGAAAACAATTTATCCAACTACGTGTCCAACTACGTATTGAGTTTCTGGGAATTACTTTGGATTCAGTCACCGGGGAATATAGATTGCCTGATGAGAAAATCTATAAGTTATCCCAATTACTAAATATGTTTCTGAGACACTAAAAGAAAAGTAGTCCCTACTGGGTCAGCTGGCATTTGCAACAAGAGTATTACCAATGGGCAGGATTTTTTCCAGACGATTATATGCTGCTATTTCAGGTCTAAAAAACCCCTCTGTCCATATCAGATTAACATCAGATATAAAACAAGATTTAATGGTCTGGTTGAAAGTTTTAGAACACTTTAATGGCAGGACATTGTGGCAGCAAGGTTTTTTTCTTGACAGCGACTTTAATTTATCAACCGATGCTGCTGGCTCGGTTGGTTTTGGTGCTGTTTGGGGTAATCGTTGGTGTGCATCCTCCTGGCCATTTTTTTTATTGGAATTGTTTCCAGTAATAGTGTCTCTAGAGATTTGGGGCCACTTCTTTTCTAACAGAAGGTTATTGGTGCGTTTAAAAAAAAGGGAAAAACACTGCTCTAAACAAAAAAGATTGATAAATATGTGAATGCTGCCAGTACCAAGAATTATAGATACAAATTCAAAGGATACGTTAAAAAAGAAATAGAGATACGGCGCAAAAACACAAAATGTTAGAATATGGTGGTGACACCATAAATCGTGAAATTAATATCAAGCATGTACCACCAGCTGAAAAAATTAAGGTAGCTAATATCCGTAAGCAGATGACTGAATGGGATATACCAAAAAAGAAAATATACTGGTAGTAACAAGTGAAAGTGTAAATGTAAAATCAATCCAAACCATATAACAGAGTGAGAAAACTGTACATGGATTAATGTGAGACAGTGAAAGTCCATATAAGATCCCAAACATCCATAAAAGTGACAATCCAAAATCTTCTTATAGTTGATAGCGTGACATCAAAGATAACAGATTAAGCTTCCTTCCACCAAATGAACACCCAAGTGAAGGGGATGTAGTCTCCTTACCAGATGCTGCGACCACAGATAGGTGGTCAAACCGGGCATAGGGTTTTTAAAGTCACCCTAAAGGACTGATGGCTGGAGCGGGTTCAGATGTGCTGAATCAAACGCTGGCAAAGTTCTCAAATATAGAGACAAAAACAAAACAGGCCCATAGTGTAGACTGCAACTAAAAAGCTTTAATATATAAAGTAATGCACTTACAGGAGAGAGAGATATAGCGCGCGTTGTAACGACTATAATCACGACTGCAATCGTGCAATAGGCAATGGATTCTCGGCGTCTCCTTCCGTTCCTTCCGTTCCTTCTCCTATATGTGTCTCTTGTTCCAAAGAGCGTGATGACGTCGGAACGCACTGAGTACTGATAACAAGGTAATGGCATTTGCAGTCAATTGCCTTTCTTCCAAATCCCCTGCGGTGGTGGCATACTTGAGACATCTGGTTTATCTCTGCTTAAAATGGAATGTTTGGTTGAAAGCGAAGTACATCCCTGGTAAGAATAATGTAATTGCCAATGCTCTCTCTCGCTTGCAGATGGACCAATTTTTCAAGTTGTTACCGGGGAAAGAGCCACTTGGGGTACCCTTCCCTTCCCAATTATGGGATCTAATTTGATTCTACAGAACATTCAAAATTCGGTGGACCCGTCAACATGGAAGAATTACACTTCTTCGTGGCTCTTGTGGTCAACTTTTTTAGGTGTATCTGTGTCTTACACGTCTTTTGATTTAGCCATCGAAAAACTTCAGTTATTAGGCAAAAATAGTTTAATGACGAAAGCAGACATTGTGGGCCAGATCCTCAAAGAAGTTACGCTGGCGTATCTATTGATACACCCCGTAACTTCTATTTTGCTCCGGCGTATCTTTGTTTTGTATCCACAAAACAAGATACGCCTGAAGCTGTGCTAGATCCGACTGGCATACGTCTTAGTACGCCATCGGATCTAAGGTGCATTTTTACGCTGGCCGCTAGGTGGCGTTTCCGTCGATTTCCGCGTCGAGTATGCAAATTAGCTAGATACGCGAATCCACAAACGTACGTCCGGCCAAGGCATTTTTTTACGTCGTTTCCGTAAGGCTTTTTTCGGCATATAGTTACCCCTGCTATATGAGGCATACTCAATGTTAAGTATGGCCGTTGTTCCCGCGTCAAATTTTTAATTTTTTACGTTGTTTGCGTAAGTCGTTCGCGAATACGGCTTTGCGGGTTAATTTCGAGCATGCGCACTGGCTCTTGTGGTCAACTTTTTTAGGGTCTTTAAGGAGGTCGGTGGCGGACCATTCAGAGCGATTGGTGCTTTTGTTTCTCCAGTCCTTACTTCAGAAACAATACTCTTGGTCTTCCATTAGTAAAATCTTTTCAGGGGTGTCTTTCTTCTTACGCCTTTATGGCCTCCTCCCTTGTCACAGTTTCTTTTCAGTACGGCAGGTTTTGAAAGGGTACAAGAAGGGTATCAGTCAGAAGGATGGTAGGTCTCCCATTACCCCAGCCATATTGAAGAAAATCTGTAAAGCAACTTTGTTGATTTGCTCCTCTGATTATGAGGCTATTTTGTTCAATTCCATTTTTACTTTGGCATTTATTTGAGCTTTTAGAATCTCAGAACTGCTACCCGCTTCAAAGGCTGGCAAAGGGGGGTTTTTATTGTCCAGTGTGTCTTTTTTAAGTGAGGGTCTTCGCCTTTTTTTGAGTATTAGTAAAACGGATCCCATGGGTGTAGGAACTTGGGTTTATTTGGGTAGCTGTAAGGAAAGGGTGGTTTTCCCAGTTTCAGCTCTCGAATCTTACCTTACAGTCCGCCCCACTGAGTCTACCTTATTATTTATTCATTAGGACGGGTCTCCCGTAACCATTTACCAGTTTTCAGCAGTACTAGAGAAGTGCTATGTGCAGCTTCAGTTAGGACATCTCAAATTAAAAACTCATTCATTTTGAATCGGAGCGGCAACTGAAGCCGCTAGGATTGGGCTTGAAGAGAGTACCATAAAAAAGATAGGGAGATGGAAGTCAGATTCATACAAACTTTACATTCGCCCATTTTAATTGTTGTTTTATTTTCAGGTTCTCACCGCACAGTGTGGATTATAGGTCACTCTTTTGTTTTTTGGGCACAAAAACGAGCAAGGAATAGAGTCTACTAGAGTCTACTCCTGGATCCTTCAGCCTTCCGAGTTTATTGGTATAGATGAAGGGGTATGGTATGGGAGGATTTGGTTTTCGAATTGGGTAGATTATATGCAATGTATGATGCTCCAGACATTTTGATTTTACATATTGGTGGTAATGATATCGGTAAATTTTAAAACATTTGAGTTAATTGGGCATGTCTTTTCGCCATGTGGAGCTCGAAGGTAATGTACAAGGTTTATATAGACATGATGGAATACATTTATCAGATTTTGGTTTGGATATCTTTAATGCAAACCTACAAACATGCATAGAGATGGCCGCGGTCTGGGGGTCGGTGGACAGGAGGCCAAAACTGTCACAGGAAAATGGCTGCCGAGCTATGTAAATCACGACCACGGCAAAATGGAGGCCGTGGCGCAGTTAAAAATCCCCAGTGACACACCAAACACCTCATACAACACAGTAGCACACAGCAGCCCCCCCCAGAGTAACAGCACAGTCCCCCAACAACACACGGGCTACCCAGTCGGGGGAAGGAGGTAGAGGAAGGGGAGAGAGAGGAAAGCAGGGCAGACCCCCAGTCAACCTCCCCAGGGAAAAGCACCAGCCATACCACCTTGCAAGGGCAAGGGGCCACTACTTGCCCTACCTGCAACTACCGGCTGGAGGCATCCCGGACAGAACCAATGTCCACTAACAGCATGGCTGTCGGCCAGACACACTGTGACAAGGCCATAGAGACCGGTCATATGTGTGTCCTGGAACATGTAGTTCCCCGGCCGCCCCTGGAGCAATGGGGCCTGTCGTGGACGACCCAGAGCTGAGCTTAGGGCCGGCACACGCTCGATGGTCGAACATGGGGGGACTAAAAGATTCAAGACCCAGCCTGTCACCCAGTCGGCAGTTGATAGAAGAATCACAGGATTCAAAAATGCAGGAACAAAATAATAAAAAGCGAGAAAATCGCAAGAAAAAAAATCTCCAGAGTACAGGACTCCAGAGTGCCTGTCCTCTCCTGTCGTTAGGCAGAAAAAACTGGAGCTGCTAGAGCAGGATGTGGGTTATACCCGGGGAACCACGCCCCCTGGGAGGAGCTGCACTGAGGAAAGTGTTGTTAACACTTAAAGTGCTTTGTTTCTGCCTAACTCTCCTGGAAGGAAGCAGATAAAACCCTAAGGTCAAAGGATGCTGTGTCTGTCCATGAACTCAGAGAAATTGATTTTACGGTGAGTACAAAAATCATATTTTTTAATGCATTTTTTGCTGTGAAAATGACAATGGTCCCAAAAATGTGTCAAAATTGTCCGAAGTGTCCGCCATAATGTCGCAGTCACGAAAAAAATCGCTGATCGCTGCCATTAGTAGTAAAATTATTTTTTTTATAAAAATACAATAAAACTATCCCCTATTTTGTAAACACTATAAATTTTGCGCAAACCAATCGATAAACGCTTATTGCGATTTTGTTACCAAAAATAGGTAGAAGAATACGTATCGGCCTAAACTGAGGAAATTTTTTTATATATATTTTTGGGGGATATTTATTATAGCAAAAGGTAAAAAATATTGCATTTTTTTCAAAATTGTCGCTCTATTTTTGTTTATAGCGGAAAAAATAAAAACCGCAGAGTTGATCAAATACCACCAAAAGAAAGCTCTATTTGTGGTAAAAAAAGGACGCCAATTTTGTTTGGGAGCCACGTCGCTCGACCGTGCAATTGTCAGTTAAAGCGACGCAGTGCCGAATCGCAAAAACGGCTGCACTTGTGCAGGGCTGTTTGATCTGCAGCTTCTGTGTCCTGAAACCTGTGCCTGCTATCTGACCACATGTGCCGACCCGGCTCTGTTGACTTACCCGTTATATCCAATCCTGACCCTGGCTTGTCTTGACCCTGATAATAACCTCCTGCTTGATATTTTGTCACTGACCACTGCCTGTTCATCTGATCCTGCTTAAGCCTGCTGTATTACTCTGATTATCTGCACAGGCCCAGCTTGTCTGACCCTGCTCCTGCCTGCTACCTTGCTCTGTGTATTTCCTGCGCTGACCTGGCTTGTCTCACGCTGCTCCAGCCTGCTGCTGATCCTGCACCAACCAGTTTACCAGGTCGCTGACCATCTACCTCTGCTGTCACCTGCATCCCAGTCATACCTGGCGGTTCATCATCCATCCATCTGTGCCAGCTACCACAGATCTCACAGGCAATTCTACCTCACTGTGCTCTTGAGTCTACTGTCCCCACTCCAGTGGCTCCTGAGCCAGGGCTGTAAGAGAGGTCTCTTCCTACAAGTCAGGCTCTACTACGAGGTGAAAAAAAATAATACAAAGAGCGCAACAAGTGTAAAATAATGTCCATATAGTAACCAATTAATTAATAAATAAAAAGTTCAGATAAATGCAGATATAAAAATAGCAATGGAATGCTGTGTTCCAGATTTATGCTCCAACCACCGTGCTTTCAGAAAGTGCAACGTGCATAATAAGGTGATTCACCCGATGTGACAATCAAAATGCGCTCACCAGACATATAAGGCCATAAATGACCATCAGGCATGTAAGGGGTTCTTTAAAGATCCTTCCTATTGCGACCTCTCCAAAGCAGGATCAATTGTCAATGATTTCAACAGAGATGGCTCCTCATAATAAAACTGTATATTCCAATCCTCCAATCTGGAAAATTCAGAACAGCTCCACCACAATGAGCCACAAAAACAGAAATAGTGTGATACCGTTTTATTAAAATAACTTACAGGGTAAAAAGTGTATACAGACAGGTCCCTAAGATAAGCTTTAGTCCGTACGACACTAGTTTGTAGATACTGATCTATATATTGACCCATTCGAGATGAAATAGACCCTATCCCATTGACAATTGGTCTCCCTGGGGGGTACTGTATATCTCTATGAATTTTAGGGAGTGTATATATGGTGGGTATTCTACTATTGCTACTGTAGGTACCAGGTATTTCCTTTCGCGGTTCGATAAAACTCCTGATGAATAACCCATCTTAACCAGAGATTATCCTCATACTGCATAGTGGGATCTTTTCCAAGTTTTGTGTACGTGTCTGGATCACTTCACATTTCAGAGATCTGTTTATTATGGAAGGTTTTATTTAAAATAACAACTCCACCCCCTTTGTCCGCGGCCTTATAATCACATTCTTCCTCTCTTCCAATATATTTATACCATCAAGTTTGTGACATGGGTTAACGTTCTTTTTCGGAACAATATGTTCCAAATCTTGAATCAAGTGATTTTTAAAAACTTCCACTTGTTGGTTTGCCTTATTCAGGGGATTAAAGAGGGATTTATCCTGCAGCCCACTATCCTTTGGTATGGACGCCACAATACGGAATTTAATTGATCGTGGAAGGTGCACACTACTCTGATTTCCATACCTATCCATGGACTAATATTCTGAACTACTGCATTTATCATCACCCTTCTAAAAACTCAACAATCCGCGCTGTTTCATAGTATTCGATTGATACAGTATCTACACTGTGGATGTTTTAATACTATTTTTTCTATATAGAATATACCAGTGTTTTTTAAAAATGGTTTCAATTTCCTTATACTGATAATGGAAATTTAATATGAATCCCCATTGATGTTGGTCATTGGATGTTTGATTTTCTTTTTTCATTTGTTGCCTTGGAATATTTGCTACCTCCTGGATTATTACATTTATAATATTTTCTCGATAACTCTTTTGAATACAATTATCTTTAAGGATATTTGCTTGTTTATAATAGTCCTCTTGTTCAGTACAGTTTCATCATACCCTGAGCATTTGTCCCTTTGGGATGTTTTTAAGATTCTTCTCAATGGTCACATCCAAGAAGTTGACCGTTTCGTCACTAATTTGGTAATCCAAAACTATATTATTTGTATTATTATTTAAACATCCCAAAACTTCTTACACATATTCCTCCCAAATGAACAGGAGGTTGTCTAATAATCTGCGGTAGAATTGTAATTGGGTCTCAATACACTTAAAACATGCCTATATTCCCATTCAGCCATGAACAGGTTGGCTAGGCTGGGAGCAAATTTTGCTCCCATGGCCACGCCAACCTGCTGTGAGAAGAATTGTCCATTGTACCAAAAGTAGTCCAATACTTGTCCCAAAAAGCATTTCTGCATATGTGGGATATTGTCCCTTCTACTAAGTGTAATGTAATGCTAATGAAGCATCCTCATGTTGTATAATTGTATACAACGAGCATACATCAGCAGTTACCAAATAGGAGTTGGAGGTGGGGTTTAGTTTTACTTCTTCCGATAATTGTAGCAAATCCGATGTATCTTTAAGATATGCTCTTAGGTTCCTTTAACCTAGTGTTAAGATCACATCTAAATATTTCCCTAATCTTGCTGTTATTGAACCAATCTCATTAATTATTGGTCGTGCTGGAGGAGTTTGTGTATTCTTGTGAATTTTAGGTAATGTGTAGATATGTATCTGTGTAGATAGCATTAGTTCTAAAGCTCCACTCCACCAGTGAGCTCAATTGTATCTTATAAAGTTCTGTTGGATCAGACATCAAACTCCTATAGATGTTTCATCAATAATTTCTAACCTGAATTAATCGAGAGGTCAGCTGATTAAAGTGATTTTAATGATGCTTAAAGTGAAAAAAAAAAAATTCCTTTAAATATCATACCTGCTGGGTGTCTATAGTATGCCTGTGAAGTGGCACGTGTTTAGAACTGTTCCTGCACAAAATGAGATTACTATAAGAAAAAAGTAATTTAAAACTGCTTGCGGCTTTAATGTAATGTCTGGTCCCCAGGGCCGGCGCTAGCAATAGGCGAGTCAGGCGGCTGCCCAGGGTGCCAGGGTAGGGGGGGCGGCAAAATCCGGATCCCCAACCACTTGCTCAGGATTCATATTTTTAAAATACCTCCAGGACCGTCATTTTTTTAAATACATGCCTTATGGCGCCAGCCACCAGGCTAGGGGGCGGTTGAGCCTGTGAATACATGCCGGACGGACCTCTCTCTCCCCAGCCTCAGACAGTGCCGCCTTAGTAGCGGCGGCAGAGAGAAGATGAGGGGAGAGAGCCTGGACTAGGAGAAGCCGGTCGGAAGTGCCGCATGATCGGTGGAGGCGGATTATTAGATGGAAGCCCTGCATGTACTGTAACTACGGCGGGCCGCGGGCTTGCCGCGATAACCATTCCCCCCTCCTCCTGGGTGCTCGGGGATCTGGTGTGCAAGGACAGGCAGGCGAGCGCCACTCTCCTGGAGTAAAGTAATCACCCGCCGCTGGCTCAGGTATAGTGGAAACACAGGCAGCATTTAGTCACAAAAAATAAAACATTGACTCTGCTTTTAAGTTGATAGTGCATTGCACTGTGTACAGAGGGGGTACTGATATGTGTGGGGGGGTGCAGATGTGAAGGGGGGTACTGATATGTGTGGGGGGGGACAGACGTGCAGGGGGGTACTGATATGTGTGGGGGGGCAGATGTGCAGGGGGGTACTGATATGTGTGGGGGGGCAGACGTGCAGGGGGGTACTGATATGTTGGGGGGAACAGACGTGCCTGGGGGTACTGATATGTGTGGGGGGGCAGACGTGCAGGGGGTACTGATATGTGTGTGTGTGGGGGGGGAACGTGCAGGGGGGGACAGATATGTGTGTGGGGGGGGCAGATGTGCAGGGGGTATTGATATGTATGTGTGTGTGGGGGGGAACGTGCAGGGGGGACAGATATGTGTGTGGGGGGGGCAGATGTGCAAGGGGTACTGATATGTGTGTGTGTGTGGGGGGGGGGGGAACGTGCAGGGGGGGACAGATATGTGTGTGGGGGGGCAGACGTGCAGGGGGTACTGATGTGTGTGTTTGGCGGGGGACAGATATGTGTGTGGAGGGCGACATGCAGGGGGGGACAGATATGTGTGTTTGGCGGGGGACAGACGTGCAGGGGGGGACAGATATGTGTGTTTGGCGGGGGACAGTCGTGCAGGGGGGGACAGATATGTGTGTGGGGGGGCCGAGGTGCAGGGGAGGACAGATATATGTGTTTGGTGGGGGACAGACGTGCAGGTTGCGACAGATGTGTGTGTGTGGGGGGGGCAACGTGCAGGGGTTCTTATATGTGTATGTGTGAGGGGGGGACAGACATGCAGGGGGGTACTGATATGTGTGTGTGGGGGGGCAGATGTGCAGGGGATTACTGATATGTGTGTGTGGGGGACGGTCTGATAGATATGTGTGTGGGGGGGACAGATGTGCAGGGGGGTACAGAGGGGAACAGATATGTGTGTGTGTGTGGCGGGGGGACAGATGTGCAGGGGGTACAGAGGGGTAGCAGATATGTGTGGGGGACAGATGTAGAGGGGGTACAGAGGGGGAACATGTGTGTGTGTGTGGGGGGGCAGATTTGCAGGGGGTACAGAGGGGTAGTAGATGTGTGTAGGGGACAGATGTACAGGGGTAGAGAGGGGGAACAGATATGTGTGTGTGTGGGGGGGTACATAGGGGGAACAGATATGTGTGTGTGGGGGGAGGGGGACAGGTTTGCAGGGGGTACAGAGGGGTAGCAGATGTGTGTGGGGGACAGATGTACAGGGGTAGAGAGGGGGAACAGATATGTGTGTGTGGGGGGGGGCAGGTGTGCAGGGGGAACAGATATGTGTGGGGGGGGCAGATGTGCAGGGGGTTTTCTTGTTTCTTTTCATGATTTTTTTTTTAATTTTGGATGTTACACACCCTGGCCTGCCGAGATCAAGGTTACCATGAGTCTGTATTTCACATCTGCAAGTGGCGGTGTTTGACCAAGACGTTATCCACAGGGACATCCAGCATTCCCTTCAGGAGATCATCCTTCAGAGTTGGAATCCAGGAGAGTTTGTATATACCTGAATGACACACTGTTGCCGGCGTGTGTGTCCACTACTCATGGTAAGAGTATTTATTACTCATCCCCTTTCTAAGGCCCCGTACACACCATAGAATCCATCCGCAGATAAATCCCAGCAAATGGGTTTCAGCGGATAGATCCTATGGTGTGTACACGCCAGCGGATCTTTTTCCGCGGATAAATCTCCCCTGGGATGGATTCCAGCAGATCGGATATTTGCTGACATGCACAACAAATCCATCTGCTGAAGTCCATCCCAACGGATGGATCCGCTCGTCTGTACAGACTCACCGGATCCATCCGTCCAAAGGGATTCCCCGCACGCGTCGTAATGATTTGACGCATGCGTGGAATTCCTTATATGACAGCGGCGCGCCCGTCGCCGCATCATAATCGCGGCGACGGCGCGACACGTCATCGCCAGAGGATTTCCGCGCGGATTTCAATGCGATGGTGAGTACACTCCATCGCATAGAAATCTGCGGAAATCTTTGAGAGGATTTATCCGTGGAAACGGTCCGCTGGACCGTATCCGCGGATAAATTCTCTCGTGTGTATGGGGCCTAAGACGTTGGATTTACACCAGTGAAAGTTCCATGGGCCACGCATTCTGTGTAATGCAGTCATCTTAGCTGTCCAAATAGAGACTTTACTTGAATGAATGAATGAATGAATGAAAAACTTATAAAGCGCGGCACATGCGAACTGAATCGCTTCACTCAGGAGATTTGATCAGTCTATGAACTTATGACACAGATGGTCATTTGTTTTATTTTCTGATTGCCCTTCACTTGCTCACCAAGGCTCTTCATTTATGGTTATTTATGACCAACATATGTGTCTATTTGTTTTATTTATTTTTTTGATTGAATATCACTTGTTCACCAAGTTTTCATTTATGGTCATTTGCTTTTTATGATCAACATATGTGCCATCAGCACCTTATTAGTGTCTAGGGTGATCCTTCAGTGTTCACTTGTCCCTGTCAGGTATATTTATATGTATAGTATCCCTCCTACTTGACATTGGAGACCTTTAGTTTCACTAGTGCTGCATTTTTTGTTTTATATGTAGGAACTGGCACTAATATTTGAAAGATATAATGCATGCTCGACTTTTAATATGTTAAATTGCTGGTAATACTAACAATACTAGAGTAACCTTGACACGTGACATATTTGTATATAATGTCCTATGAATTGCTTTGTATCCATCTAAACATCAGGGCATTGTGAGCATGGAGACACGAGGTGAGCGCATGCACCGTTTAGCTATTTCCGACAGTGATTTACGTGTAGAGTATAAGAAGAGTGATTGTCGTGCCGAACAGCCAATCCTAAGATTAAGTCGGTATGACAAAACATGTTGGGGCGTGACTGTACGGCGATTATTTGTAACATTTGACACTGCACACAAGACTAGGAAGTGGATTCTGTTACGTGAAAGTCCATGTATTTCAGTAAAAGTCTCCCCACACTTCTACATTCTGTTAAGAATAAGTGCTTCCACTACCATATGTCACCACTCAGGGAGGCCTCTAACAAGGGCCATTATATTATAAATGGATCCGATCCCAGCCTGAGGGATGGGTGAGAGCGAGATTTTGTCTGTACACCTCGGGTCTGCCGTGACCACTATACACCGCTGCTGATATTTAATAGATAATTAGCTGTGGTTTTATCTGCTTACTTTGAACTATATTTGATGTGAGTGTAATGATTGAAGATTGCATATTGTTGTAATTAAACTGGTTTAACGTTATCACACTATTTGGAGCACTTTATTATCATTTACATGTGGAGTGATCCTGATTGATGTTCCAAGCATGCGTCGACTTGATTCTGAGCATGCGCGGGTTTTGAACCAATGCTTTTAAGTTCTAACCGTCGGTTTTGACCGATCGGTTAGGCGTCCATCGGTTCAATTTTAAAGCAAGTTCTAAATTTTTCGACCGAAGGATAACGGACCGATGGGGCCCACACACGGTTGGTTTGGACCGATGAAACTGAACTTCAGTCCGTTTTTATTGGTTTTGTCCGATCGTGTGTACAGGGCCTAAGGCATTTGAAGTTGGTGAGTGCGTTTTTCTGAAGGGAACGGAATCATTTGCACATACTGGTGTGGTGGATGAATAAGAAGACACTGCATGAATTCATTAATACTGGATTAATTTCATGGACTCTTTTCATATATAAAAAAAAAACAATAATTTTCACAATTGTCACAGGGTGTTTATTATATCTGCATATTCATTAACATATATGTATTTTTCATTTTAATATTGTGTTTTAAGCGACACTATTTTTCACTATCTTATCTTGATAGAGGTTAAAATACTGTTCACATACTGTACATGTATCTTGCATTGAATATGCAATTGGTGTACATTTTCATGGAGTGCTTATGACAATCGTTAATCCTTTTGCTACCAGAGCAGTTTTTAAGTTTATTACACAGAGGTAAAACATTAGGCTGTTGGGAGTGGCTCCGATGTGATCTCATCACACATGTCCGCCTACCAGAGCCTGGAGCCCAGCAGAGTTGTGTTTCAGCCGTCTACATTGAAATATCTGCTTTTGGTAAAGCTGCATTTGTTTTTTATATTCTGGGCATTTTTATGCTAGTCATGTTTGGTGGTATTGTATATTATTTTAATAAAACCGGGTCTTACGCATGGCGGATGAGATGATCCCAGTGGAGGACGAGTTGGGGATTGGGACACCAGGTGAGCCCTGTTTGTTCATTTATAATATAATAAACTCCCTGAGTGGTGACATATGGTAGTGGAAGCACTTTTATTCTTAACAGGAAGTAGAAGTTTGGGGAGACTTTTACTGAAATACATGGACTTTTACTTAACAATCAATACTAATCACAATGGGCCAGATCCACAGACGAAGTACGCCGGCGTATCTACTGATACGCTGGTGTATTTTCAAATTTCCCGAGGATTCAAAACAATGATACGACGGCTTCTGGGTTAGATCCGACAGGTGTACGTCTTCGTACGCCTTCGGATCTAAGATGCAATACTTTGGCATCCGCTGGGTGGCGTTTTCCGTGTCGGGTATGCAAATTATCACGTACGCACGCCCGTCGCATTTTCTAACATCGTCTGTAGTCTGTAGTCGGCTTTTTCCAGCATATAATTAAAGCTGGTATTTTTCGGCGTATACATAGAATTGCCATGTTAAGTATGGCCGTCGTAAGTCGTCCGTGAATAGGGATGGACGTAACTCACGTCTAGGAATTTGAGCGAGGACTATTAGATTGGGCTTTAAGGGCACACAGTACAATTTGTATTGAAAAAACTAAAATATTTATTAATATGAAATATCATAAAATCAATCAGACAGAAAATCAATTTTAGGAATTGAGTCAGTGGCTGGTACTACAAGGGTTATAACAACAGTTATACAGTCTCAATATACACAAGCTTAGTTTAGAAAGCACAGATGAAAATACAATCTTGGATAGTATAACCCAGGTAGTGATCCGGAGGTTTAATGGAGGGCTTGAAGGAAATAGTAGTACTCTTGCGCTATCTGTACTGGACACCGGGGGGCACTGCTGCAATCACCTTAAAGTCTGCCTTACACAGAAAACAATTCAAATATGGAAAGTGATGGTGAAGCGCTGTGAACTAATAATAGAAGGGGATCTCAATACCTAACAAGTAGGTAACCCTAAAGTGAAATACATAAATAAATAAATAGATACTAGGTGACTATTACAGGGAAAGAAAGGTGAATAAACAACATATAATGTGAACATAAAGTGACACGAATGTACCAGGCTGGATGAACCAGAAACACAGTGGTAAAGGTGCACGGATGTGAACCAAACAGTAGCTTACACAAACTAAAATAACTATAACAAAAATGCGTGAAAAAAGTCTATGTAAAATAGTGACGTCCCAGAAGACAGTCCAGTGTAAAAGTAGGCAAACTTCGGTGCGCACACCTCTTGTGGTACTAGATGCTCACCTCAGAGCCATAGCACGGATGGCTCAAAGTACCAAACAATGTCTCCCTAGGGGGTGCAGTCACACGGATTGAGGTTGAGATGAAGTGGGCTCCTCATCAAATATTCATACAAACATGGAAGCAAAAATAAATGGATAATAGCATAATCCTGTGGGAAACCTTGCAAATGATATATCGCATATATACGCACTCACATTGAGGCTGTGGATAGTGGACCTATCTCCACGAACACCGCGTTCGTATCCGAAACTGGTATGCTGGAGGATCACTGACAGACAAAACAACTCTCACTTCCACCTTCTCTGTATCTTCCACTTCCTGTCCGGGGATTTTTTTTCACATATTTTTGTTATACATTGTTTTTGTACACAGTTATTTTGGTTCACATCCGTGCACCTTCACTACTGTGTCTCTGGCTTATCCAGCCTGGTACATTCGTGCCACACCGGACTGTCTTCTGGGATGTCACTTTTTTAAATAGACCATTTTTCACGTATTTCTGATATACATTGTTTCTGTACACAGTTATTTTAGTTTGTGTAAGCTACTGTTTGGTTCACATCCGTGCACCTTTACCACTGTGTTTCTGGTTCATCCAGCCTGGTACATTCGTGTCACTTTATGTTCACATTATATGTTGTTTATTCACCTTTCTTTCCCTGTAATAGTCACCTAGTATCTATTTATTTATGTATTTCACTTTAGGGTTACCTACTTGTTAGGTATTGAGATCCCCTTCTATTATTAGTTCACAGCGCTTCACCATCACTTTCCATACATTAATGGAGGGCTTGCTCTACATGTTGCGCGCTTCGCGCTTCCTCAGGAACAGATCGATATTGCATCTAATAAAACATATATACAAGAAACAGATTAAGTTTACAAGTATACATATATGGAAATAGTATATAAATTATACATCTACAGAAAACAAATAACATATGTATGACAAAGTATACAAAAAAGCAATAATGCATGAAATAATAAAAATACAATTAAAAATAAAAATATGTATTTATCAATGCAGGTGTGGCACAGCGAGAAGACATCATGTCACCAATTACCCACTAGGGGGAGAGTGTGAAGAGAGAAGTAGGGAAGGACATAGCAAGGGGATGGGACGAGAAAGGGAAGGAAAGAAAGGGAAAGAATGGAGGTAAAAAGAAAAAGAAAGCAAGAAATGGTAGTAGCAAATATGTATAGGGGGTATGTAAAACTTACATATAGGCCGCGTAGGGGGTAAGCAAGCGACAGTCGTGTATTATCCCCACAGTGGCTGGATATACAGTAGTACTGGTCCAGCCTATTGTAGGGGTAGTGTCTGCAGACAATATTGAGTTTGTGTTAACAAATTAGGCATACAGTAATATATTGTCATTTTTTTAGAAAGAAATAGGAGAGAAATAGAGATGATCCGTAGATTGTTAAATAAAAAAGGTTCTCACCATAAACACGAAATTATAAAAGTAATGGTGTAGGGGCAGTCAATTGCTGGTAAGCAATGTAATTCGGATCCAGGGGTATACATGCACGGTGGTTCAGTGCTAAGTAAGGTAAACTAGGCACAGAAATGGCAGATAGATAAATCCGCCAAAGCAGTCTGTAGATCCTCAAGCACAAAGGCAGAGAAAATTGTAAGCAGAGCTGACAAAGCAAAATCCTGGAAATGAAAAAATAATAAAAAATGATACATATAGATAAAAGGTATATGTCAGCAGAGGCTAGTAATGGCATTGAGGCTATAAAGATTAAAGCTATGGAATAGGTATGTCCAAAGAGCATATGTACCTAGAAATCCAAAAGCGCAGGAATCCGCAGCATGTCCCCAATGGAAGGGAGTGACGCCAATACAATGTGCGCCTGAAAATTGCGGGTTTATATATCCCCCTGGTTAGTTCCTAATGGAGGATCAGCTGGATTGGCGTGGGGCGACGCACCCGCTCTGACGTCATCACCGCTTATCCGTCACATGATCGGAGAGCCAGAGGTGATGCAGCCAGTACTGGCCAATCAGAGGGGCGGGCGTGGCCAACAAAGAGCCCGACGAGGGATGTCTAGGCAACGCCGAGACGATAGAACGTGCTGCAGAGTAGACAGCGTAACCATATCACATGGCTGTGACCCACGTGGGGAGCAGCCAATAGGACGCATAGCAGCGCAGTAGAATACATCCCGCAGAGTCTGCCACGGGACACGCCCATTGGGGCGGACACATTCCAAAAACCAGCCAACCAGCTAGTGCAGAGGTGGAAAAAAGGGGGCGTCAGTCAAAAGGATAGTACTGATAAACAGAAAATCCTATCATCCTGCCTGAATATCAACGGGTAGCGGAAAGAAAAGAGAGATCGAGAACAAAGAAAGCAGAATACATCCCAGATGGGGAAGAGAGACATAAGGTTCCGCAGAGCCATAAAGCAGCCTACAGCCGCGCCACAAGTGCATAGCAAACACATTACAGTAAATGAAAGAACGCATCACAAAAGATCACAGAAATGATGCGCTGAATGGAAATTTTTAAAATATTTATCTAAATAAGAAGACAAATAAGGAATTAAAACGTTTCTCAAACTCGAAAGGGAGTACATATTATATACAATTTACTTTTTTTGGCAGAGGTCACATAGTCATTAGCAGTTCTAGCATAGTGTACCTTGTATTATATATGTAAATATATGCACCAGTTACAGCCAAGAAAAAAGCCGACCATAATTCATCTTTTTTGGGGGGGGGGGGGCATTAGCATCGAGTGATAATCTTATAGGGTTATAATTTTAGAAGAAGGAAGCGATTTTTTGGGGTGGGCAAGGAATGGGGGGCAGGAAAGCGGACAGTTAATGTCATTAGCATAATTGCTATATAGTGTCAGGCAGATATGCAGATCCGTGTCTATGGCACATGGACCTAGGGAAGAAACATAGGATGGTGAGATTACATATAGGTGTATATATAATTAAGGATCTAACATCCATGGATAAATAAATAATAAACTGTATAAAAGTGGAATTAGAATATTAATCAATAATTAGAGTGTATAATTATATATCACTGGTGATGGTGAAAAATTGGCTCACTATAGTTGAGCGTGAAGTGCTCGAGTAATAGCTACAGCACTAGGTGCCTAAAATAATAGGGTAATTATATTATAGATGTAGGTCCATGTGTCGCAAACAGGGACCCATAGAGCAGTTGCCCAAGAATAGCAGTACAAAGGGAGCAATCTGGACTAGAGAAAAGGTTTATATGATTGTGTTTCGTTCAGTCCAGGAGATTGAGTAACATTGAGTCTCTCGATCCAGATTGTTTCCCTTTGAAGAACAATTCTGTCCCACTCGCCTCCTCTAGGGTTTTGGGGGATCACAGCTAAGGCAACAAAATTAATGCACGATGTATCGAAACGGTGATACAGATCAAGATGTCTGCTGACAGGGGTTAACATGTTCCCGTTACCCGAATAGTAGATATGATTATTGATCCTTTGGCGAAATTGCCTAACTGTTTTCCCCACATAAAACGCCCCACACTTGCATGTCATGAGGTATACCAAGCCCTGTGTACGGCAATTGGCAGAGAATTTCGGTGTAAGTTTCACCATTGGGGAGTTGAATAGTTTTACACGGTGCTATCCATTTACAAAAAGAGCAAGTACCACAACGAGAAGTCCCTAAGGGAAGACGGTTTAGTGTAGTGGCTTTGAACTAGCTTATCACGAATAGAGGTGGCTCGTCTGAATATTATCTGTGGGTGAATACCCACATATTTCATTAACGTGGTATCTTCTCTTAGCAGGTGCCAATGGGTTTCTAAGATGGATTTAATATTCTCATGTTGGGAGCAGAATTTTGTGATGAGTTTCACTGTGGTATTAGGTGCTCTAATTTTGTTTGTGAACCGAATTACATTGCTTACCAGCAATTGACTGCCCCAACACCATTACTTTTATAATTTTGTGTTTATGGTGAGAAACTTTTTTTATTTAACAATCTACGGATCATCTCTATTTCTCTCCTATTTCTTTCTAAAAAAATGACAATATATTACTGTATGCCTAATTTGTTAACACAAACTCAATATTGTCTGCAGACACTACCCCTACAATAGGCTGAACCAGTACTACTGTATATCCAGCCACTGTGGGGATAATACACGACTGTCGCTTGCTTACCCCCTACGCGGCCTATATGTAAGTTTTACATACCCCCTATACATATTTGCTACTACCATTTCTTGCTTTCTTTTTCTTTTTACCTCCATTCTTTCCCTTTCTTTCCTTTTTTCCCCTTTCTCGTCCCATCCCCTTGCTATGTCCTTCCCTACTTCTCTCTTCATACTCTCCCCCTAGTGGGTAATTGGTGACATGCTGTCCTCTCGCTGTGCCACACCTGCACTGATAAATACATATTTTTATTTTTAATTTAATTTTTATTATTTCATGCATTATTGCTTTTTTGTATACTTTGTCATACATATGTTATTTGTTTTCTGTAGATGTATAATTTATATACTATTTCCATATATGTATACTTGTAAACTTAATCTGTTTCTTGTATATATGTTTTATTAGATGCAATATTTTTCTGCTCCTGAGGAAGCACGAAGCGCGTAACATGTAGAGCAAGCCCTCCATTAAACCTCCGGATCACTACCTGGGTTATACTATCCAAGATTGTATTTTCAACTGTGCTTTCTAAACTAAGCTTGTGTATATTGAGACTGTATAACTGTTGTTATAACCCTTGTAGTACCAGCCACTGACTCAATTCCCAAAATTGATTTTCTGTCTGATTGATTTTATGATATTTCATATTAATAAATATTTTAGTTTTTTCAATACAAATTGTACTGTGTGCCCTTAAAGCCCAATCTAATAGTCCTCGCTCAAATTCCTGTAATATCGGGGCGGTGGCACATCTCCAATAGGTGCATTCACAGTGTCACCCTGTGACTTATGCACATTAAAATAGGCCCTCTTTTTTCATCGTAACTCACATCTAAGTTAAAAAAAATGACGTTGTTGCAACGTCATTTCGCGCAAAGCACAGCGGGAAATTTATGGACGACGCATGCAGAGTTCATTCGGCGCGGGGAAGCGCTTCACTTAAATGAAACCCGCCCTCAACCCGTCCAATTTCAAATCTGCCGCCAGAAATACACTACGCCGTCGTAACTTAAGGCGCGAACTCGCTGAGGATTTGAATATACGCCAGGTAAGGTACGGCGGCGTAGTGTATCTCTGATACGCTGCGCCGATGCAAATGTATGTGGATCTGGCCCAATATTTCTGGATCAATTTATGGACTTTGTTGCACAAGCACTTATCCATTTGTTGTATGAACTTTATTGCACTCTAATGGGTTTATGATATAAAAAAATGTGTATATGTAGCACTGCTTTTACAACATACATTTGGGGTGTCATTAACTTAATATTGACACATGCTACAGATCATAACTGCAGTGTGTTTTTAATGCAAGAGAAATGTGCATGGAACGCATTCTGGTGTGAACCAGCCCTAAATCAGTCAAGGCAATAAAATAATTTTGAAAAATGAATTGGAGGTAGTTGACTAAAGCTACCTATAAAGTAATAAAGCTAATAATATAACACCTACACAATGTTAATTAGCAACAAGCTCAGGGCAGCTGCACTCTCTCAAATGCATTGATTTGTAATAAACAAATGGTATATAGTGTGCACGTTATACCATTTGTCTCTTACCTGCTGTATAAAGTGAGGTCAGTGGGCCGGATTCAGATAGGAGATACGACGGCGTATCTCCTGATACGCCGTCATATCTCTGAGTGCAGTCGGTCGTATCTATGCGCCTGATTCAGAGAATCAGTTACGCATAGATATCCCTAAGGCCCCATACACACGATAGAATTTATCCGCGAATACGGTCCAGCGGACCGTTTCCGCGGATAAATCCTCTCGTGGATTTCGGCGGATTTTCATGCGATGGTGTGTACACACCATCACATTGAAATCCACGCCGAAATCCTCTGGCGATGACGTGTCGCGCCGTCGCCGCGATTATGACGCGGCGACGTGCGCGACGCTGTCATATAAGGAATTCCACGCATGCGTCAAATCATTACGACGCATGCGGGGGATCCCTTCGGACGGATGGATTCGGTGAGTCTGTACAGACCAGCGGATCCATCCGTTGGGATGGACTCCAGCAGATGGATATGTTGTGCATGTCAGCAAATATCCGATCTGCTGGAATCCATCCCAGGGGAGATTTATCCGCGGAAAAAGATCCGCTGGCGTGTACACACCATAGGATCTATCCGCTGAAACCCATTTGCTGGGATTTATCTGCGGATGGATTCTATGGTGTGTACGGGGCCTAAGATCCGACAGGTGTAAGTCTCTTACACCGTCGTATCTTAGGCTGCATTTTCAGGCTGGCCGCTAGGTGGCGCTTCTGTATGTTTACCAGAGGAATATGCTTATTAGGTAGATACAGCAATTCAGAAACGTACGTTCGGCCGGTGCAATTTTTTTAATCATTTACGTTAGGCTTTTTTCAGCGTATAGTTACCCCTGCTATATGAGGCGTAGCTAATGTTAAGTATGGCTGTCGTTCCCGCGCCGAGTTTTGAAATTTTACGTCATTTGCGTAAGTCGTTTGCGAATAGGGCTGTACGTCATTTACGTTCACGTCGAATCCAATACGTCCTTGCGGCGTACTTTAGAGCAATGCACACTGGGATATTTTACGGACGGCGCATGCACCGTTCAAAAAAAAACATAAAAAACGCGGGGTCAAGTAAAATTTAAATACAACACGCCCCCAAGGTCCCCATTTGAATTAGGCGGCCTTACGCCGCAAAACACATACGTTACGCCGGCAGATAGATACACAAATCTATCTGAATCCGGCCCAGTAACTGGACAAAGTATCACATAACATCAAGGGAGTATTTCCGCAAAAGATTCCAACTTCAACAGCTTCAAGTTAAAACAGTTTCTTTAATTTTTTTCCTTGAGATTATATCATGCTGTACAATAAAATTCTAAGATAAAAAAAATGAGTCACCTTATAAATGGTTGGCAATTTGCTTCTTTTTTTTCAGAGCTAATGCATATTCCACAGAACAGAGCACAGTTCATCATATCAAATTTTATTTTTCTGCGTACTTAGGATTTATTAAGAACTGAAGGATTACTCCTCAGAATAGCTAAACCAAACCTGGCAAGTTTCAGATATTAATATTGAGCATACAAATTTGCTATGCATTGCAGCCACTCTACTGTAAAACAGTATAAAACAGAAACACCTCATTAACTATCGGATAAAACGAGTTATCTTCCTGTATGTCCATAAAGCTTATTTTTCTAAAAATATCACTGATAACACTTCTCACTATACCAAAATGTTAAAAACATAAAATAAATATTTTTGCATCATTATGTTGCTTTTAGATGTTTTCAAGAAAGTCACAGTTAAAAATTCGATATGGAAATCTCTACATATAAACTATTTTTATTACACTATAACATGGTGGAGTAAGTGTACTGAAGAAGGGATTTTTTTAATGCAGTTTACTCATACAGTAAGAACAGAAAATACAAATATATATATTTTTAATAGATTAATTTAACAAAGGGACACCTTGTCCAGCAGGGTGTAAGTAATTTGAAACTAATCTCTGGACACATAAATGCAGATAATAGCTGAAAATCCTTTTTGTTTTCTATGTGTACCCTTCAATTCTCTAGAAACCATGGGGCAGATCCACAAAGAAAGTACGCCGGCGTATCTATTGATACGCCGGCGTAATTTCAAAATTCCCACGTCGTATCTTTGTTTTGAATCCTCAAAACAAGATACGACAGCACCTGGGTTAGATCCGACAGGCGTACGTCTTCGTACGCCTTCGGATCTTAGATGCAAATTTTTGCCGTCCGCTAGGTGGCGTTCCCGTCGTAATCCGCGTCGAGTATGCAAATTAGCTAGTTCCGACGATCCACGAACGTACTACCGGCCGTCGTATTTTTTTACGTCGTTTCGGTTCGGCTTTTTCCGGCGTATAGTTAAAGCTGCTATCTGGTGGCGTACTCAATGTTAAGTATGGCCGTCGTTCCCGCGTATAATTTTGAAAAATTTACGTTGTTTGCGTAATTCGTCTGTGAATGGGGCTGGACGCCATTTACGTACACGTCGAAAACAATGACATCCTAGTGACGTCATTTGGAGCAATGCACCCTGGGAGTTTTGACGGATAGGGCATGCGCAGTACGTTTGGCGCAGGGACGCGCTTCATTTAAATGAAACACGCCCCCTACCTGCCCAATTTGAATTCCACGCCCTTACACCGCGAGAGATACACTACGCCGCCGTAACTTACGGCACAAATTCTTTCAGGATTCAAAGAAAAGAAAAGTAAGTTACAGCGGCATAGCGTATCTCACATACGCTGCGCCCACGCAGATGTATGTGGATCTGCCCCCATGTGTCCAGCAAAGCATGCTTGTCCTCTAATTTTATCTTAAGCAGACCAGTGAACCTATTCCATTCTCAGTGCACTTGGCTATTCTGTGAAAGTTATTACATATTTCTGAGCTTTTTATAAAAAAGTTTTGGTTGATTACCTGTCAGGCACCAAAGATACTAAAAACACTACCTTAAGGCCCAATGTATTGTGGTTCTAAAGGTTGAAAGTGTTATACCTGCATGCATTCTATGCATGAAAATACAAAAAATTTCAGTGTACAACTCCCCTCTGCAGCCCCCTAATACTTACCTAATCCCGATCCCAAAGTGATGTGCGCAAGAGCGGCTGCTCTAATGGGTCTCTGCTGATGGCTCCTGCTGCTGTCAATTACAGCCAGTGAGGAAGAAGTTGGGGTGAGGCCAAGCCCTGTTCTGTGTGTGGACATACATTCTCTTGAGTCAATTGAGATTCTGAATCTGTGGATAGGCAGTTATACAATTTCTGATAGAAGTCTCCAAAAACCTTAGTCATCGCCCGGGACAATAAGTGGGATTGCCATCGGGTTGTTACAGGAAGTCATGGGAAGTTATGGGCCCAGACCACTTTGAAACAAAGAGGATGTCCTTTGAACCTGGAGAGAAGGGGTATTTTGAAACAGGACAAATCTATCTTTATATGGAGACAGACAGATTAAAATCTCCCCCGATAATCATAAAGGGTTGGATTTTCTCAAAAAACTCCTCTAGGAACCCAATCTGTCCCGAGTTGGGTGCATATACATTAGCAAGGGTAAAATAAGTATTCATGTGATCACAGTTCAGGAGAACATACCAGCCATGGGATCCAGGTAAGAGGATTTTATACATATGGCAGAGGAGCACTTGAAGGGAATGGCCACTCCAGCTTTACCGGAGGGGTCAGAGGCTACGAAAGCAGTGGGGAAGTATTTAGATGCAAATTTAAATGAGCCCTTCACCTTGAAAAGTGTCTCCTGAACCATGATCACGTCTGCGTTAGAGGATCTGAACTCCTTCATTGCCAGCCACCATTTACGAATGGAGTTCAGGCCCTTAACATTTCATGAGAACATACTAACGGCCATAAATGAACAATGTGGACATAGCACACATTACCTTCATAAACCATAAGTTGTGCACATGCCATGATGTAGATAACTTGTAAACTATAGCAATACATATAATCAAATAAAACTGAAATGAGATAGTTGAAACACAGCTGTGTTTCATGAGTGGATGAAAAAAGGATCCAAAAAAAAAAAAAAACAAGAGAATAAAAAAAAAAATAAGTATATAAAAGTCAAAAGTGAAGACAAAATCATAGGTAGGATCAAAAAGGATCCAAATTGAAAAGAAATAAAAAAAACCATAAAATTTGTAGGTGTAGGGCCTCAGGAGAATGGGCTCCTCCAGGGGACCATGGTCGCATTTTGAGACCATGCTGAGGGAACATGACAGCCCACAAGATCCGACTCACCGGCCTCAGTCCAATCCGAACAGCATGTGTAAGAGGCAAACAGGGAACTCTCAACAGGTAACTGTTCAAATCTAGAAGCAGTATAGGCCACTGATGCCCCAAGTTAAAATTTTACCTTCGTTCTCACGATCGGCACTTCCGTTACTCCTTCCTCCGCTCACAGATCGTAGGTACGACACACACGTGTTAGCTTTATAAACACTGCGCATGCGTGAAACTCTGCATACGTTGCCCGCCCCTGACATTCTTTCTAGTATATTCCCGGCCCCTTCTCTTTCATCACAGTGGGAGAGGAACATGGCGGAGACCCAGCAGGTGCATGATAATAACACTAACGAGGAGGAAAGCCCAGAGCCAGAAAAGTCCAGATTTAGGAGGAGATATAAGGCCTCATATATGTCCTTTGTAGAGATGGTGGAGATGGTGGACATCTTGAAGAGGACCGACTATGATGGGAAGTATGGACTGTACCCCAACCCAAATGTGAGAAAGGCCAAGATCATGTCTAAAGTAGTGATGGCGCGAACCTAAAATTTTCAGCCACTAAAAACAATGTTTTTGGCAGATACAGGTTAACTACATTTGGTCATGCCTATTTGTTTTAAAAGAAGTTTAGTACATTGTTGTCAAAATGTGTTTGTAACTAGAATGAAATGCAAACTTGATTCAGTGTAAGGAGAGGACACTCAGCAGCTGTTTACATATCTGGACTCAGGAGCACTAGTGTGGGACACCAGAACAACCTTTTTAGGGTGTCCCACACAAGTGCTCCAATGGATACTTGGGGTGTCTCCATGTGTGAAACTTGTCCAAAAAAGGTAAGTATTCCATCTTTGGGAAGGGAAAAAATCATGTCTTCAGCTTGGAACTCTGCCAAAACAGACAATTGTACCACACTTCCAAGCACTGATTCATATTCCTATTTCTGGCCTCAAATATCTGTGTGCTAAGTATACCTTTTGTTTCATTCTCATAGGGGAGAAAAGACTCTGCAAATATGAGGACACCAGGAACCTTTACACCTTTAGAAAGAAGAGGAACTGATGACACCAAAACCTGAGGATGTGGAGAGACGAGAGGTGTATGAAGTCAGCGAAATAGTGACCATATCAGGTCAGTGTCTGACACCACAGCTTCAGGTAATACATGCATGCCTGCATATTTATAATACATGGTGTGTTTTTTTTAATTTTAGGTGATGTGGATGAAGCATCTCGTTTCATGGGCTAGCACAAAGGTATTTACAGAATAAAAACTCCACACTCAAATATAATCCAACATATTTATTAATGGAAATTAAAAGGCCACGGTGTTACCCATAGGGGAAGGGTTAAATTAATTTAATTAAATAAATAAATAAATAGTCATAAATCTCTCAAAGGGAATAACCTGTTGTCCATCCAGCAAAAGCTGGACGACTAATCCCCCTTTTTGGACAACATCGTGACAGAGAATAGGGAGGGAGGGTGGGCGACGCTGGCTGACAGGGCTGCTGAGGAGACCGCCGTGCTGGCGACCCTTTATAGCCTCCTACAGCGCGGGCTTCCTCCCGCTCGAACCGGCCAATCAGCTGCTCCGCCTGGTCCACCAATCACGGCCGCCGCTGCCCAGCATCGCATGACACCTGGAACGAGAGAAATGCACAGCAGGAGAACTGCACAGCGTGCTTTCTCCTTTGAACTATCCCATGTTGGTCCCGCATATTGCTGGGACCTTTCATGGGCTAGCACAAAGGTATTTACAGAATAAAAACTCCACACTCAAATATAATCCAACATATTTATTAATGGAAATTAAAAGGCCACGGTGTTACCCATAGGGGAAGGGTTAAATTAATTTAATTAAATAAATAAATAAATAGTCATAAATCTCTCAAAGGGAATAACCTGTTGTCCATCCAGCAAAAGCTGGACGACTAATCCCCACCGGCCGATGGCGGCAGAGCAACTGCCGGCTGAGGCCCCCCCACCACCGTGGCTGCTTCAATCAGGTTTTGTAAACCCATGTTGAAAATGTCAATGCCAATGGGTGACAAGTGAACATTGTCCTTACGGAAAAGGCCAGGGATAAATCCTTCTAGTTCCGAATGGCGGAACGACACTCCGCCAGATGCAACCAGAAAACTGTGAATGGTTCTGTTAAGCCTTCTGCGAATTCTGTCTAGGTAAAACAGACCACTCTGTGGAGACCATAGCATTCTTGGGACCATTTCGGAAAAGGCCAAAACAGAACCTGGAAACATGAGGCTTATAGTGTGTAAATCCCTCTTTATTTCACATATCAGTTCCCAAGTACCCAATTTACCTAAATCATTGGCACCTGCATGAAGCACTAAAATCTGAGGTGATGGCCACATGGCCGACAAATACACTAGATGTTCCTTCACATTCCGCCATCTCAAACCCCTAACACCCGACCATAACAAAGAAAATGAGGAGTCTAGACCTAGGTTTGTGGAGTAGGGCCTTGATTCAGCATGCTTGGCGGCCCAAAAAATATAAGAATGGCCAACTATCCACACCACCTTCTTGCCTTGATCTGAAAAAGAAAATTATAAAATTAATAGTTCCGGACGAACATATAACTTATACCTAGAGCTATTCCAACGTCCTACATACTTTAACCTGCTTTCCGGAAAACCTAACGAATTTGCTGCGGTGGCCGCCCCAATTCTAAAAGAATGTGAAGAAAAACACAACCCAGAGAGGTTCAGGAAACTCAGACAAGCCTTAAAAACGGAAGAAAACTGGTACCTGGTAAGAGGGGACGAATCCATATGCACAAAAAATGAATCATGGGACATAGGACGTACCAACAAATATTTCTTGACCTGCGTAACCGGGCATAAAACCTTGTTAGGAGAGCTAGCAAGTGAGAACCAACAGCCCTTTCCAACAGGGAGCGATTTAGACCTGCAAAGGAAAACAGAAAGACAACCGTCCTGCACACAAACATGATCGAACCTGAGAAAAGCCGAAGAGGACTTGTTAAGTGCTGTAAATTCACCCACCCTGAGGGCACCAAAAAATGCAACTGAAAAGGCGGCACGAAACAAGAGGGCCTCAAACTCAGATGAACATACTTCTCGAAGTGATCCAAGGAGGTCGATTAACAGTTCGACCGAAATGGGACGCCTGCCGTCACTGGAAGGCCTGGATCTCTTAAAACCCTTCAGTACCTGAGTTACTTGGAAAAAAGAGGTTAATGCTGGTAAACCAGAAAACTTCAAAAAGAATGAAACTCCTGCAAGGATCTTACTCACTGACGCCGGGGACATCTGTGCCTGAATCAGATTAGACAAAAAAGTCAAAGCTAATAACGGGGTGACACTAAAGGGGTCAGAACCCCTCTCTTGGCAAAAAGAACACCATCTGGACCAAGATAACTTATAGTCCGACCATGTCTTACTTGAAACAGAGTTGCGCAGGTTACTGAAAATCAGCTCCATATCAAGCCCCAGAGGAATTCTGGGCAAGGGGTTCCCTGTCGATCCGCCGACGGAGCCAGGTCCCGGAACTTTGTGAACTGTTGGCGAGACAAAGCATCGGCAATATTGTTATGGATACCTGCTATATGCTCAGCTTTAAGCCAAATATTATAGCGCATGCAATGCAGGACCAAAAAACGCAAAAGCTTAACAACTGGCTGAGATCTGGAAGACAAGGCATTAATAGCAAACAGGACCCCTTTGTTGTCCGTATGGACCAGAATTCTCCTGTTTTCAAAGAACTCCTTCCATATTACCACTGAGACTACTACAGGGAATAATTCCAGGAGGACCAAGTTTTGCAAAATGTCCTCCTGCAACCACTCCCCGTGCCAAACTCCTGCGGACCAGTGACCGTTAAGGAAGGCACCAAAGCCCACAGATCCGGCCGCATCCGTAAAGAAATTCATCTGACTGCTTACTATAAACTCTTGTTGCCATACTGTAGAACCGTTAAAGTTTGTTAAAAAAGCATCCCAAACCTTAAGATCTTCTCTGACCCCTTTTGATAAACTGACATGAGCCCGCGGGTTAGTAAGGCCTTTAATGGCAAAGGAAAAACCTCTAGAGAAAACCCTGGCCATAGGGATGACCCTGGCGGCAAACGCAAAAAGCCCCAGTAGTGACTGGGCTTCCTTCAATAGCACTTTCCTCCTAGACAAAAATGAAGAGATCAAAGATTTGAGCTTCTGTAATTTTTGTTCAGGTAATCTGAACTCCATTCGTATCGAATCTATGGTAATACCGAGGAATTCGATAGTCGTGGAGGGAAAAGAGGTCTTTTCGTGTGCCAGGGGCACTCCAAATTCCTCACAAATACCGAAGAAAACTTGCAATGTCTCAGCACATTCCAAGGATCCTTCTCTTCCAAAAATTAAAAAATCGTCTAGGTAGTGAAGGGCGGCACCATGGGGAAACTTCTGTGTTAGAACCCAGTGCAAAAAGGTGGAAAAGGCTTCAAAGTAAAAGCATGATAACGAAAATCCCATGGGCATGGCTTTATCAAAGAAAAATTGACCCGAGAATTGGAAACCCAAGGAATTGAAACCTTGTGGATGGACCGGCAATAACCGAAAAGCTGCCTTGATGTCGGCTTTCGCCAGCAGCGAACCTTTACCCATCCGCCTCAAGATGACCAAAGCTTCATCGAATGAAGAGTAACAAACTGGAGCTAAAACGTTAGAAACTTCATCATTCAGGGAGAATTTAGGAGGGTAAGAGAGATGATGTATCAGTCTATATGCTCCCGCCTCTTTCTTTGGGACTATACCCAGGGGAGATAGACGAAAATTCTCGAAAGGGGGGACCTGAAAAGGGCCCGCGATCCTACCCTCAGCCAGCTCCTTAAATATTTTCTCATGAACTATTTCCAAGTGGCAATCAATAGATTGTAAATTTCTTACCATCGTACAACCCGGACCTTTAAAGGCCGGGACTAAAAAACCCTCCTCGAATCCTTCAATTAGCAGAGCCGCCATCCTGCGGTCTGGGTAGCGCTCTAACCATGGTCGCATTACGGCTAGCCTCACCGGCGTCGGTGCTTTTCCCATGATTATCTTTAGTGACCGGCTGAAAAGAGGATGCGGCGGATTTGCGAAAACATCTGCTGGCTGGGTGAGAACCGCTGCAGTATGAACATTCATGCCTATAACGGCAGTTTGTAAGGAACTTGCACTGGCCTTCATTGAAGGCAAAGCAGAAACCTTTGCGAAAACTACCCTGACTACTTGCCGGGGGCTTAGGGGTAAACTGAGGTTTAGGTGGCAACATTAGGTTTAACCACAAACCTACATCCTTTGTCCCCCAGTGTAACGAAGGGTGGACCGCTAATTTCTGTCTAAAATTCTCATCGTATGAGAACCAAGCCGAGCCTCCGAAATGACGGAAGGCTTCGGCTATAATGTCCAAGTGCTGGAATAGCCCGGAGCACTTGCCGGGGAAACGTTCCCCCATCACTGCAGCATAAATGCAGAAAGCTTGCAGCCAATTCTGAAATGTTTTAGGCACGGCCCGCCTCCTGTCCTCCTCGGACCTATCGCCGGCCTGCTTGTCAGCTTTAACTAAAAATTCCTTGGAGGAGGGCAATAATGACAATAGGTCAACGAATTCTCCTCTCCAAATCTTCTCTTTAACTGCCCTAGGCAAATGAAAGCCCAGTGGGGACAGCACACATGGGAGGGGTTCCTTAAAGGAAAACTCCCCTACTGTCCCAGCCGACGGCCTGATAGGCAACGCAGGGTTAATAATGTTAACCGTACCCCTGACTGGAACCGGCTTCTTGGTGCTTTGAAAAGCAGGAGCACTTGCTTCTTGCCAAACAGAATTTACATCATCCAAACATGTCATGTCATATGTCACAAAATCATTGCTGACATCCTGAACATAATTGGCACCAGCTGCCTGTGCTCTCTGGCATTCTGCCTCATGAAAACACTGCTCTGCACCACTAGCTTGTGCACCTGTATTAACATGTACATTCCTCTCAGCATATGCACCAGAACCCTGTGCCCCTTGAACTCTATCAGCACCACTAACATGTGCCCCTTGGAACTGTTGTAACACATTAGACAATGAATTAACTAGTACTGACAATTGAGACAAATCAGATAAAGAATTCTCACCAACATGGGACACTGGCTGCTCGCTCTCCTCCACAGCTGTAAGGTGAGTAGCGCTGCACTCCTGCTGACGAGATGCTCTTCTTGTCACAGCTCCAACTTCTTCCTTCAAGACTGTTACCTGGGGAGAAGGAGCTGCACACTGACCCCCTTTCTTTCTCTTACCAGGCTGCTGCTTTACCGCAGCTGAGCCTTTCTTCTTCTGCACAGGGGGAGGGGGGGTAGCCTGTACCGCAGCACTATCCTCCCCAAGACAGCGGCGCAGCCACTCCTCACCCCCCTTGCTTTCAGCCCTCTCCAGCAGCTGGCACAGGAGAGCCTCCCTGCTATTAGCAGCGCGGCGCTTCATACTTTTTTTTTTTTTTTTTTTTTTGTGGCAGAGACGCGCCCGCACTAACCTGCTGCGACGCTGGCTGACAGGGCTGCTGAGGAGACCGCCGTGCTGGCGACCCTTTATAGCCTCCTACAGCGCGGGCTTCCTCCCGCTCGAACCGGCCAATCAGCTGCTCCGCCTGGTCCACCAATCACGGCCGCCGCTGCCCAGCATCGCATGACACCTGGAACGAGAGAAATGCACAGCAGGAGAACTGCACAGCGTGCTTTCTCCTTTGAACTATCCCATGTTGGTCCCGCATATTGCTGGGACCTTTCATTAGTGCAAATGCACAAATCCTCATCCAGGATATCATGGTGTACAATTGGGATTTAGACCTGATCAAGCAAAAGATCAACAATGAACAAAAAATGAAGAACATGATTGTTTTAGGCAGAATCTAAATCACCAAAAAATTCTAATTTTTTTTTGTATTTTTTTGTTCCAAAAATTTTAGAAGCATTTTAAAATCAAAATTTTGAAGATGCACACAGTGTGTCAACATGTGCTATCTGCCATCAGGGGATATCAATGTACGCGTTTTGTGGGTGCAATCCCTTCCTCGCAACTCAAGCAGGTGAGAGGAAGGGGTTGCATCCCCAAAACACGTCCATTGATCCCCCATGATTGGAGATAGCACACGTTGACAATAGGCATGGGATCAGGAGGGAAATCCCCATTTTGACTCACAATTTGTGTGCATCTTCAAAATTTGGCTTTTATAGGGGTGACATCGCCCCATCTGATGAAGGCAAGATCAACACATTTTGTCTGATATTGCCTTCAGTTTTTCTATGTTGAACTTTGTAAGTTCCAGGGTTGTGTACGCTATGATTTGAAACATGTCTGTTAAAACCACTTCAATATGCTGAAGTTATCAAAAATGCCGCGTACACACCATCACTTTATGTGATGAAAAAAAACGACACTTTCTGTGAAGTAAAAAATGACGTTTTTGAAACTTCAATTTTCAAAGACGAAGTTACCTACACACCATCGTTTTTCTCACAATGTTCTTGCAAAGTGAGGTTACGTTCCACCACGTTTTACCATTGAAGCTTGCTTCATAAGTAGCTTCTGGGCATGCGTGGATGAAAAAACGTCTTAGAAAACTACGTTTTTTGCTACACACGGTCAATTTCTGTGAAGTAAAAAGTGCACTTTTGAAAAACGACACATAAAATTGAAGCATGCTTCAATTTTTTTTGGTCGTTTTTTACAAGACATAAAACGACGTTTTCCCCCACACACAGTCAATTAAAGTGACGTTTTTAAAAACGTCATTTTTTTTCATCACATAAAGTGATGGTGTGTACGCGGCAAAAGAGTCTACCATACCCTCAATGACAGTCTTCATCTCTTTGACACCAAATGGTCATACTGGTCACTTACACAATGATTCCACTATCACCTCCATATTTCACCATAAATATTTTTTTTTGCTGTATATAGACTCATAAAGATGTTCTACCGTATATATTTCTATTTTTTTTATTTCCTGATGTGTCCCTTTATATGCCATTGATATTGTACCATACAGATTATCTCTGTTTGTATACAATTTATTTTTTACAATGAAAACTTTTGTAAAAAAAAAAAAACACTTCAATACAGGGCACTTTCACCCCCTTCCTGCCCAAGCCATTTTTCAGCTTTCAGCACTGTCACACTTTGAATGACAATTGCGCAGTCATGCAACACTGTACCCAAATGAAATTTTCATAATTTTTCCCCACAAATAGAGCTTTCTATTGGTGGTATTTTTATTTCTTGCACTATAAAAAAAGAAATAAGACAAGTTTGAAAATATATATATTTTTAACTTTTTGCTATAATAAACATCCATAAAAAAAATCCTCAGTTTAGGACGATACGTATTCTTCTACATATTT
Source organism: Rana temporaria (assembly GCF_905171775.1). Taxonomy (NCBI): domain Eukaryota; kingdom Metazoa; phylum Chordata; class Amphibia; order Anura; family Ranidae; genus Rana; species Rana temporaria. The sequence goes on along the minus strand of NC_053490.1, from coordinate 336,845,756 downwards.
TTGGTAAAAAAATCGGAATAAGGGTATATTGATTGGTTTGCGCAAAAGTTATAGCGTCTACAAAATAGGGGATAGTTTTATGGCATTTTTTTTTTTTTTACTAGTAATGGTGGCGATCATCGATTTTTATCATTACTGCGATATTGCGGCGGACACTTTTGACACATTTTTGGGACCATTCACATTTATACAGCGATCCCTGCTATAAAAATGCATTGATTACTGTATAAATATGACTGTCAGGGAAGGGGTTAACACTAGGGGCGATCAAGGGGTTAATGTGTTCCGTAGGAAGTGATTCTTACTGTAGGGGGAGGGGACTGACTGGGGGAGGGGACTGACTGGGGGAGGTGACCGATAGGTGTCCCTATGTACAAGGGGCACACCATCGGTCTCCTCTCCCTGACAGGACGTGGATCTGTGTGTTTACACACACGGATCCATGGTTCTGCTCAGTTACTGGGCAATCGTGGGTACCCGGCAGCCATCACGGCTGCCGGTCATGCACATCTGTTCCCCAGTGACAGGGCGGGCACGCGCGCCCCCGCCCCCTAGTGGCTTTGGAAGGCGCAATGTCATATGGTGTCCGCCCAGAACAGGAGGCTCTTTGTCCCGCTGTCATTTGACGGTGGGCGGTAGAGTAGTGGTTAAACAAAGATGTTTTTGATGTGAATGTGCACGGAGTAAAAGTTTTTAGACCCAACAATGTGTGGCCTCTTTTTCAATGCTCAATACCAGTTTTTGTATTAAGTTGTTGTTTACAGTGACAATGGGGATTATTTAATAAAGGAAAAAACACTTGGCACTACAAGTGCACTAGGAGAACCTAGGAGACAGCTAAAAGAAATACAAGCAATAAATCAAATTAAAGATTTTATCAGATAAAAAAATATATATATTTTATAGAGCTGTTACTGATCAAAATGTTTCTGTTCGATTAATCGTTTTTTTTTAATCGATTAATCGACTAATTTCGATTAATTATAACGCACATACAGATCCAACTACTTTTAGCTGATCTCCTTGCAGGCTGAATCCCAGTGCAGCTACCAACCACTGGAAAAATGGATAGCAGGATACAAAAAACACACAAAGGAAGCGCTTGATGGGAATAGCATTAAAACTTTTATAGTCTTCAAGTAGGTAACCAAATAAATATTGCACTGGAGATAAAATCGATGTAGCTACATAAACTGTAAAAATGGTGCAAGTAATACCAAATGGTACCAAAAGCAGTCATAAAAACATGTAGCTAAGTATGATACTGGTATAAAAATGTGTACAACGATACCACTGCTGAATCCAGATGAGGAGAGGTTAACATCAATCCGTCGGCATGTAGATGTCCCATAAAGGGAACTATCACAACTCCCAGTGGATGGTTGTAGAATCCCAGGTTGATAGAGGGAAGTGATAGAGGGAGGTGTAACAGCCCTTGCGTGTGGCAGATAGTGAGGTCCCGTTGGCATGCAGATATGAAGGCAACACAAAGGTGCCCTTCAGATGGACACGGCAAGCCCCGCCGGTGTCCGTGACGTTACTGGATCTCCAACTGAACTCCCTGAAGGCCCAGAAGCCGGCGGAGAGGTGAGTACCAATCAAAAGAATTTTAATCGATCAAAAAGATTTTGATTGATCAAAAAAATTTAAGATTAATCGATTAATTAAAAGTTAATTTGCACAGCCTTAATATTTTATCAAAGAATCAGAAATTTGGTGGCATAGCAATGTACCCACTACCCATAAAATATTCAAGATATGCCGCACTTCACCGGCGCTTAGGGGGTGCCAAGCCAGGACAGCCAGCTTCCAGGGCCGTCAGGGTATTTATTTCATGAATTCTGGCCTCAGGCCCAACTGATGCCACATAATTTGGAGCATTTCACCTAAAAAGTTATGAAGTATGCAGCACGAAAGCACAATGTGATTCAGTTTATACTCCGCCATGTTGATTGCCAAAAATAATAGGCGGAACCTGCTGGCCATTATCCCAAAAGTATTCTGAACGACTCCTCTGGCTCTGGCCAGCCGGTAGTTAAAAACCCTCTTCTCTGGGGTGAGGGTCTGCATGGGGAATGGCCTCATCAGGTGTTCACCCAGGCCAAACGCTTCATTCGCGACAAAGACAAACAGGAGTCCTTTCACATTATCCTCATCAGGTGTCAATCCCAAGCCACCACCATGGAGCGGTCTGGAAAACTTGGTTTGGGCAAAGACTCCACCATCCAACATCCAGCCATTCTTCCCCACGTCCACATATAAAAACTCATATATCGCCGACACCACCGACACCAACGCGATACCATGAAACCCATTATAGTTAAAATAGTATTATCCCGAGTAGGGTGGTGAGATGATGTGGAAGTGTTTCCCATCGATTGCCCCTCTGCAGTTGGGAAAGTCCAGCCATTCAGCAAATTGGGAAGCCACAGTCTGCCATTCCTGTGGCTGTGAAGTCAAACCAGATTTTTTTTTTTTTCACATAACATTGCAAGCAGATTAGACACAAACATTCTTGGCAAACATCAGTATAACATTTTTTTAAGGAGTATTTAACCACTTAACAACCGCCCTATAGACGAAATACGTCTACAAGGCGGTTGCTTAACTCTGGGAGGGCGTCAATGTACGTCCTCCCAGAATCGCGCTCCGGACCCGGCTGATCACGGATCACGGTAAATCGCCGCTGATAGCGGCGGTTTACCACGTGATTGCTCCGTCCAATGACGGAGCGATCACTAGTAAACAAACCGGCGTCATGTGATGACGCCGGTTCCTCCCTCTCCTCTCTGTACCGAACGGTACAGTGTGAGAGAGGAGAGGGGAGAGAGCGGAAGCAGCAGCAGCTGCTGCTGCTGCTGCGGGCTGGATCTGTGACACATGCAGTCACAGATCCAGCCATCCATCCCTCCCTGTGCAATACTCTGCAATGCCCCCATACTCTGCAATGCCCCCATACTCTGCAATGCCCCCATACTCTGCAATACCCCAAAATACTCTGCAATGCCCCCATACTCTGCAATACCCCGCAATACTCCGCAATGCCCCGCAAAACTCCGCAATGCCCCGCAATACTCCGCAATGCCCCACAATACCCCACAATACTCCGCAATACCCCGCAATACCCCGCAATACTCCGCAATACCCCGCAATACTCCGCAATACCCCACAATACCCCGCAATACCCCACAATACCCCACAATACCCCACAATACTCCGCAATACCCTGCAATACCCCACAATACTCCGCAATACCCCACAATACTCCGCAATACCCCACAATACCCTGCAACATCGTCTATGGGGATTTTTAAGTAGCGAAGTTTGGCGCCATTCCACGAGCGTGTGCAATTTTGAAGGGTGACATGTTGGGTATCTATTTACTCGGCGTAACTTCATCTTTCACATTTATGCAAAAGAATGAAGAAAAAATACTAAATTTGCCAAATTTTATAACAGAAACAAAGAAAAATAATTTTTTTTTTCAGAATTTTCAGTTTTTTTCTCTTATAGCGCAAAAAATAAAAAACCCAACGGTGATTAAATACCACCAAAAGAAAGCTCTATTTGTGTGAAAAAAAGGACTAAAATTTAATTTGGGTACAGTGTTGTATGACTGAGTAATTGTCATTCAAATTGTGAGAGCACCGAAAGCTGAAAATTGGTCTGGTTATTAAGGGGGTTTACGTGCCCAGTGGTCAAGTGGTTAACCACTTCCCGCCCGGCCTATGGCCGATTTACGTCCGGGAAGTGGTTCTGAAATCCTGACAGGACGTTCCAGAACGTCCTGCAGGATTTCATGCCGCGCGCGCCCGTGGGGGTGCGCAGCGCGGCGATCGGTGATGCGGGGTGTCAGTCTGACACCCTGCATCTCCGATCTCGGTAAAGAGCCTCCGGCGGAGACTCTTTACCACGTGATCAGCCGTGTCCAATGACGGCTGATCACGATGTAAACAGGAAGAGCCGTTGATGGCTCTTCCTCACTCGCGTCTGACAGACGCGAGTAGAGGAGTGCCGATCGGCGGCTCTCCTGACAGGGGGGGTTCGCGCTGATTGTTTATCAGTGCAGCCCCCCCTCGGATCACCACACTGGACCACCAGGGATGCCCACCCTGGACCACCAGGGTGGGCAAAAAAAAAAAAAATGTCTGAAAAAATAAATAAAAAAAACATTAAAAAAAATAAAAAAAATGCCAATCAGTGCCCACAAATGGGCACTGACTGGCAACCTAGGAAAATCAGTGCCACTCCAGTGTCCATCAGTGCCACTCCAGTGTCCATCAGTGCCACCCCACAGTGTCCATCAGTGCCACCCCACAGTGCCCATCCATGCCCAGTGCCCACCTATCAGTGCCCATCTGTGCCACCCATAAGTATCCATCAGTGCCACCCATAAGTGCCGCCCATGAGTGCCCATCTGTGCCGCCTATGAGTGCCCAATGCCACCTATGTGTTCCCATCAGTGCCACCTATGTGTGCCCATCAGTGACGCCTTTGTGTTCCCATCAGTGCCGCCTATTTGTGCCCATCAGTGCCGCCTATGTGTGCCCATCAGTGCCGCCTATGAGTGCCCATCAGTGCCACATACCAGCGCCGCCAATCAGTGCCACCTCATCTGTGCCCGTTAGTACTACCTCATCGATGTCCATCAGTGCCATCTCATCGGTGCCGCCATATCAGTGCCCGTAATTGAAAGAGAAAAACGTATTTACAAAAAAATTAACAGAAAAAAATAAAAACGTAATTTTTTTTCAAAATTTTCAGTCTTTTTTTAGTTGTTGCGCAAAAAAAAAATCGCAGAGGTGATCAAATACCACCAAAAGAAAGCTCTATTTGTGGGGAAAAAAGTACGCCAATTTTGTTTGGGTACAGTGTAGCATGACCGCGCAATTGCCATTCAAAGTGCGACAGTGCTGAAAGCTGAAAATTGGCTTGGGCGGGAAGGTGCGTAAGTGCCTGGTATGGAAGTGGTTAAAGACAAAAATGTAAGGTCCACTTATCAGATTTCTCACCTCCTCTGATAGCCCATTGTAAAAATTTTAGGGGGGGAGGAATTTGGGCCCCCAAAAAAAGCCTCTGAATTTAATGACAACAATAACATTTGTACACATTTTAGGGGGTGTTTAGGGTAAATCACTACAATGGAGCTGTCAAAATACATTGTTAAGTGAATAGGCTAGGTGTGTATGTGCCAAGAATAGCATGCTGGAGAGGTTAGTGAAGGCAAAAATGCATGTAGGCCAAAAAAGGAGCATTACAAGCTTACAGCATGCATGAGGACAAAGGGGACATTCACAGAATATTACAATCATGGGAATGATGAAAAAGCATAAATTAACCACTTCAGCCCCGGACCATTTTGCTGGTCAATGACCAGGCCACTTTTTGCGATTCGGCACTTCGCTTTAACTGACAATTGCGCGGTCGTGCGACGTGGCTCCCAAACAAAATTGGCATCCTTTTTTTCCCATAAATAGAGCTTTCTTTTGGTGGTATTTGATCACCTCTGCGGTTTTTATTTTTTGCGCTATAAACAAAAATAGAGCGACAATTTTGAAAAAAAATTAATCGTTTTTACTTTTTGCTGTAATAAACATCCCCCAAAAATATATAAGAAAAAGTTTTTTCCTCAGTTTAGGCCGATACATATTCTTCTACATATTTTTCATAAAATAAAATTGCAATAAGTGTTTATTGATTGGTTTGCGCAAAAGTTATAGCGTTTATAAAATAGGGGATAGATTTATGGCATTTTTATTAATATATATATATTTTTTTTACTAGTAATGGCGGCGATCTGCAATTTTTTTTGGTACTGCAATCTTATGGCAGGAACTTTGGACAATTTTGACACATTTTTGGGCCAATTGGCATTTTTATAGCGATCAGTGCTATAAAAATGCATTGATTACTGTAAACATGTCACTGGCAGGGAAGGGGTTAACACTAGAGGGCGAGGAAGGAGTTAATTATGTTCCCTCATTGTGAAGGGGGAGTGGGACTGACTAGGGGAAATGACAGATCGCTGTTCATACATTGTATGAACATGCGATCAGTCATTTCTCCCCCTGAAAGGACCGGGAGCTGTGTGTTTACACACACAGCTCCCGGTTCTCACTCTGTAACGCGCGCCCCTAGTGGCTGAAATGCAAAATCACGTTATATTACGTGATTTTGCGCAGCCAAGCCGACCTGCTGCTGTAAAACTACGGTGGGCGGTCGGCAAGCGGTAAATACATAGAATGTGATGTTAAAGGAGAAAACTTACCTTAATATAGTCCTTCTACAGGACTTATATGATGGCAGAACAGGTCTCTGGATTAATGATCCCCAGAGCCTGGGGGAGATGACTGTCGTGAACTTGATGTCCTGCAGACTTCTCCCTGTCGCCAAGGAGCACAACGTGGCGACTAGCCTTTGCTCAGGAGTGATGGCTTGCCGCATGCAGGTGTCCTGCTTCATAATATAAGGAAATGGCAAAACCAACAGACGGTGAAAAACAGGGTCCGTCATCCTGAGATAATTCCTAAAATCATCAGGATTATTCTCCTGGATCTCCCACAGCAAAGACATATAAGAGAATTGGTCACGCTGGAGCAACCAATTCTTCATCCATGAAGTCCTTCCCCCACCCTGTTCATGAACTGGGCTAGGGTCAAAGCAAGAACCCCAACACCAAGCCTCCACACAGCACAAACTCTACGATGAGTACGTAGCCACAACATGGCTAGAAAATGGTCAGCTGGCCAGAATTAACTAACAGAACGCACTGAAGAACAGAAAGGCCTGCGAAGAACGAGCTGAAAATCAGAAACGAGCAGACAAGATATACAATCTGCCAATTGAGCTATATACAATCCACCAATTGATCGATATACAATCTTCCAAATGATTGATACAAAATTCACCGGGCATCCCATATTTCCCTCACCCAATCCAAGTTAAATTCCCTCAGTAAAATAAACAAGCACATGTTAAAGTGGGGGTTCCGCGCAAATACATTTTTTTTTTAAATATTAGTCTCCCGCTGTTCACATAGCATATCGTTTACTCACTAGTCCCATTATTGCAGCCGCCAGGATTTTAATTTCCCCGAAAAAGATATTTTATAAAAACCTAAGATGGACATTTCCATCTTAGTTGTGGGCACTCTGAAGCCCTCCAGTATTTACTTCCGGGATGCGGAAGTTTTCCATGAGTTAAAATGGCGGAATTGTATCTGCCCTCGTCAGGTGACCGTCACATGACCGGCTGCAGAGTCATGTGACGTCCAAAATCTCGCGAGAATTGCTCTGCTGCTGGTCAAAACAGTATTCTCATGGTCAGCGTGACGAGAGACTCATCATCAATCCCATGAATCAATGCAGCGATCGGAGACCAAGCGACACGCCCAGTCCCGCACGATTGAAACCAGGAAGTGCCTGGTTCATGAGCAAGATATAAGGTATGGAAACGGCAGAGTGCCTTTGGCCAATCATGGCTCAGGGGGCTGAGTCCACGCCCCACACTGTTAGGCTGCTACCATACATAGTTTTATGAATGAGAGCAGCATTATGAAATGGCGTAGGGGCCCCCCTAAAATCCATACCAGGCCCTTTAGGTCTGGTATGGATATTAAGGGGAACCCCACGCCAAGATTAGAAAAAAAATTGCGTGGGGGCCCCCCAAAATCCATACCAGGCCTTTCAGGCCTACCCATTCACCAAAAAAGTGTCAAAAATTACAAGAGACAGTTTTTGACAATTCCTTTATTAAAAAAAAGTGTCCCGCAGACTGCTGTCTCTTAGATTTGACAGCTGTTATATAGGAAACCGAGGCAGTGCTTCTTTTTTTTCTATTTGTTGGGGTCCCAGTGCCGTAATTGAAGATGGATGGACATTGCTAGACACTTTATTTTTCTAAATAAATGACTTGTCAAAACTCCTCTCCTGTCATTTTTACTTTTTTTGACACTTTTTTTAGTGAATGGGTAGGGGTACAATGTACCCGATACCCATTCACATAGGGGGGTCAGTATCTGGGGGCCCCCTTGTTAAAGGGGGCTTCCAGATTCCAAATTCCCCCTGCCTGCAGATCCCCACAACCACCGGGTAAGGGTTGTGTGGAAAAGGCCCTTGTCCCCATCAACATGGTGACAAGGTGCTTTGGGGGGGACCCCAAAGCACCCTCCCCATTTTGAGGGGAAACGGCATGGTATGGTTTAGGAGGGAGAGGGGTCTCGCTTGTCCCTCCCCTTTCCTGGCCTGCCATGGCTCCTTGCTCGGACAAGGGTCTGGTATGGATTATTGGAGGACCTCTAAGGCCCCGTACACACGACCGAACATGTCCGATGAAACTGGTCCACTGTCCAGTTTCATCGCACATGTTCGGTCGTGTGTACGACCTATCGGACCGTTTTCCAGCGGACAAAAGTTTCTTAGCATGCTTAGAAACTTGTCCGCTGGAAACCTGTCCGTCGGACATGTCCGCTGGTTAGTACGTCTAACCAGCAGACCGAAATCCTGCGCATGCGTCGAATTGATTCGACGCATGCGTAGAAAGCATTGAACTTCCTGGTTTGCGCACGTCACCGTCACGTCACCGCATTCTCTGTCCGCGGGGATTTTGGTCTGATGGTGTGTACACACATCAGATCAAAATATCCCAGGAGACATGTCCGATGAAAACGGTCCGCGGACCATTTTCATCGGACATGTCTCCTCGTGTGTACAGGGCCTTAGCCATTTTTTTTATTTTGGCACAGGGTTCTCCTTAAAATCCATACCAGACCTGAAGGGCCTGGTATGGATTTTGTGGAATCCCTACGCCATTTTTTTATTTTGGCGTCTTAACCACTTCAATACACTGTTTTATATATACTACACTGCCTGCACTGACTGAATTTAGAGTCTACACTGAATATCTAGTCTACACTAAATGCAGAGTATATATAATTAATACTAGCTAGAAAATACTGTTTATTCATTATGAAACAGTATAGTTGGTAGTAAGATGTGGTAATATATTGCCATGACTACTGTATAACCTATGTCACTTCCGTATACTTTACCCCCCCATACTATCCCATTACTATACCCCTAAGTAATTTAGACCATACCAAGGGTGTGGCGTAAACATGGCTTTAGCAGCCTCCTTTATTAAAATCTATATTAACTTTAACAATAAACTCAAAAACATTTTCCAAAACCATACGTCAAAGGTGTCAATCATTTTTGCAGGGAAAACCTTTATTACACACTTCCATTAAATTCCTGCACTGCGGTCTTCTCCCATCCGATGTTAGGCCTCAAGCCGACATGCTGGCTCAAAGACAATCCTGACCGCAGTGCCCCATTCCCAGTGCTTCTAGCTAAGCCTCCGCTTGCTGAAAGCCAAAACATCAGGACCCATACCACCGACAAGTCCTGACCCATCTTTCACCAGTTATTTCCTTCTCCTGCAACGACCAGACACCCGCCACAGCGCACCACTGTAAAAACCTTTACAGTTGGGCGACCCTCCACACCCTAAGAGCTCTCTGGATACCATCCTGTATTCCTAAGGCCCACATATCAATCCCAATATCATTTTTTTTTTCTAAAGTGTATTTTGTGCGTGTACTCGAGAGAGGAGCCGGACTGCAGGAGTTGGGAGTAGGCAGGCCTCCCCCAGAGGCAATCTGCCACCTTTCTCTATGCCACGGGTGGCAAAGGCGGGTGTGTGAGGGGGTCCTCCCACACAGCCCGCCCTACCTGCTCCGCTTTGAAGCCCAACGGGGCAGAGGGACTCCCTATAAGGGAGTGAGAGGATTAGCCCGCTCAACTAGACCCGTTAGTCCTTCGCCTCTCTTTTTAGAGACCGCGTGGTCAAAGTGCGTGCATGTTAACCCAATTTCGAGTGCATGTGTAAGTGTGGTGATTTTTGTGGGAGGGGGGTGGGCGTACTGAGCGCAGGCTTACCTCGCATAGCGCCGGGAGCCGGGCTGAGACCACCAAACTCAATTCACATGTAGCCGAGACCGGGATCCGAACCCCTAGCTGCAGAGGTGAATGGCTTGTCAGTGCAGTGCCAATCGCGTTGAGCCACCGCAGCTCCCTTCCCAATATCATTTAAATGTACCCCATCTCCACAGAGGTACCGCCACGTCTCCTCTTCCAGCTCCACATGGCGAATGACTAAACCTCCATTCCTCCCCATGAACCTTCCCACATCTCTGTTCACCTTCCTCCTGGCTCTATTAATGCCCTCCCAAGACCTGGCAAGACGCCACGATGTGCGAGACACCATGTCAGACCAGACTATCACCATGTCCGGGAAAGCCATGCGAAAGCGAAGGATATCGAATTTAATATCCTTCGTTAAATCCAACATTGACCTAAGGCCTAAATCATTCCCGCCCACGTGCAGGATAAGAACGTCGGGCAGGCGGTCCAGACGCACAAACTTATGCACCTCCGGGACCATCCTACTCCACAGCATGCCCGGCACTCCCAACCAGCAAATCCGGGCTTCCTCCCTGGGAAACCCCAATTGCCGGCCTTCCGGTCTAGCCTCCGCCCTCTTACCCCCCCAAAACACGTAAGAGTGCCCTAGTATCCAAACCAAGGCCGGCGCCGCACCTGAAAGAAAAGAAAGAAAGTGCTCCATCGTAACCTAGCAGCCCTGAACACTGAAACTTATGCATAACAAAACTGCGATAACATCTTTTCCAGTAATAACAACTTTTCCCCTTACAAACTGACCATCAAATGGGGGCGAACATAAATCCGGAACCTATTGGACTCCCATCTCCCAATCTGCTTAACAGATTCTTCATCTAACCCACTTCTAGCTGCCTCTGTAGCCGCCCCTATACGAAATGAGTGTGACGAATATTCCTTATCTGCTAAGCCCAATGACCTTAAACATGTGCGGAAAACTGAAATAAACTGGAACCTGGACAATGGCAACCCATCTGCGTGCATCAGTAAAGACCCTCCCTTGTTCGGGCGCTTCTCCAAAAATCCCCGAACCGCACCTACCGGACATATTGGTGACTCTGGTAATGCGAAAACTAGCACCCTTTTGCCTTTTCCACCTTGATTCGTCTTAGATCCACGCAACCATATTGCCACCCTATCGCCAGAACAACTTACCTCGTCAATCCCGATCCCTCCTTGGACCTTGGCCCAAAAGTCTAAGGGCCAAATCCACAAAAGAGATACTCCGGCGTAAGCCGTCTTATCTCTGGTTCTAACTTTGGAACTGATCCTCAGAAGCAGTTTTCCAAAGTTAGGCAGAAGATCCGACATCTGTAAGGGACTTACACTGCCGGATCTTAGGATGCAGTACCGCATCCGCCACTGGGGGCATTTCGAGTCGAAATGCCTCTTCTGGTATGCAAATTAGCACTTAGGGCGATCCACAAAGCTTTCCTGCTTCGTTTTTTCGCCGTAAGTTTTAGTTTGCCAAGTGTAAAACTAGGGCTGCTTTTACAAAGTGTAAAGTTAGTAACACCATGTAAAAGCCCATTCAAGCGACGGCATTTGGTATGCATTCCCGAGGGAGAACTCCACGGCAATTTGTAAAAACAAAACCGGCATGGGTTCCCCCCCAGGAGCATACCAGGCCCTTGGGTCTGGTATGGGTTGTAAGGAGACCCCCCCTCCGCCGAAAAATCGACGTAGGGGGTCCCCCTACAATCCATACCAGACCCGTATCCAAAGCACGCTACCCGGCCGGCCAGGAATGGGAGTGGGGACGAGCGAGCGCCCCCCCCCCCTCCTGAGCCGTGCCAGGCCGCATGCCCTCAACATGGGGTGGTTGGGTGCTCTGGGGCAGGGGGGGGCGCACTGCGGGCCCCCCCACCCCAGAGCACCCTGTCCCCATGTTGATGAGGACAGGACCTCTTCCCGGCAACCCTTGCCGTTGGTTGTCGGGGTCTGCGGGTGGGGGCTTATCAGAATCTGGGAGTCCCCTCAAATAAGGGGGCCCCCAGTTACCGGCCCCCCACCCTAAGTGAATGGATATGGGGTACATCGTACCCCTACCCGTTCACCTGTAGGCAAAAAGTAAAAGTTATTAAACACACAACACAAGGGTTTTTAAAATAATTTATTATTCTGCTCCGGAGGCCCCCCCTGTCTTCTTTATTAGCTCTATTACCAGGGGGGGCTTCTTCTTCCACTCTCCGGGGGTCTTCTCTGCTCTCCGGGGGGGGGTTTCTTCTTCCGCTCTCCGGGGGGGGTTTCTTCAGCCGCTCTCCGGGGGGGGCTTCTCCGCTCTCCGGGGGTCTTCTTCTATCTTCGCCGCTCTCCGCTGTTGACTTGGCGAACCCCGGTTCTTCTGCAGATGTCCGGTGCCTTCTTCTTCAGCGCTGGCTGCCTGCTATCTTTGTGTGTTAGCTCAATTAGTAACAGGCAGCCATCGCGGTCTTCTGTGACGTCAGGTTCTTCTCTTCTGTTCTTCTCCCCTCTTCCGATGTTGACTCGTCGCATCTTGTCACTGTAATGATGGAAGCGCGCCTTGCATCCCATTTATATAGGCATCACCGTCCCATCATGCTCCGGCAGGTACCCACGTGGTGGGTGCCTACCCACGTGCACCAACCACGTGGGTACCTACCGGAGCATGATGGGAAGTTTGCCTGATTTTTTTTTTTTTTATATAATGTGAAAGATGATGTTTCACAGAGTAAATAGATTTACACACTTGTGGAATGGCACCAAACTTCAGTACTTGAAAATTTCCATTCCGATTGTGGTATATGTGCTCTGTGGCTTGGGGGGGGGGGCGTAGTGCCACATGTGTGCAATCAATGACCCCCATGGTGCGTGGGAATCCGGCAATTCTGAAGAAATCCGCCATTGCCTTCTGCCGCAAATGCTCATGGATGGGTCTGATGATGTGGTGGGACATGCGTCTGAGGATTGCGGGGACTACCTGGTGCACACATCTGCTCATGGTGGATTTTGACATCCCAGCCTCGACTCCACTTGTACGCTGAAAAGATCCACTGGCGAGGAAATGCAGTGTTGCCAGTACCTTGACCAGTGGCTGCACTGCATGTACGTGGTGTGTCTTGCTGGTGATGTCATCATGCAGGGCTGTGGCTATTTCCAGGATGGCATCAGGGCTGAATCTGAAGATGCGATACACCTCCGAATCACCCATGCCAAAGACGTCTATGCGCGGGCGGTATATCCTCTCCCGTGCCCTCCTACGTGCCCGTAGACGCAGTAGTGCTATGACCATGGCTGCCCCTGGCATGTTGGCATACAGATGTGTTGTCATGCAAGTGTGGTTGCTCAGCTCGTCCGTAACGGTGCTGCTGTAGCTGCTCTCCAGCTGACCTGTGCAACTCTGGTGCAAAGTTACCCCTGCTTTATGAGGGGTAACTTTACGCCGGACGATGCACTTACGCGCACCGCTTGTAGCCTGCGCCGGCCAAATGTACTTTTCTGAATCGCCGTATCTCACTCATTTGCATATTTGAATAGGAAATCAATGGGAGTGCCAGATGCGTCCAGCGTAAATATGCGCCTACGATACGCCGGCATAGTAAATTTACGTCGGACGGAAGAAGCCTGGCCCAGATTCACATAGAACTGCGGTGGCGTAACGTATCGTAGATACGTTACACCGCCGCAAGTTTTCATCGCAAGCGCCTGATTCACCAAGCACTTGCATGAAAACTTACGCCGGCGGACTCCGGCGTAAGCCCGCGTAATTCAAAGGGGCGTGTGCCATTTAAATTGGGCGCGCTCCCGTGCCGGACCTACTGCGCATGCTCCGTTTTGAAATTCCCGCCGTGCTTTGGGCGAAGTGACGTAATTTTTTCGAACGGCGACGTGCGTAGCGTACTTTCGTATTCCCGGACGTCTTACGCAAGAACAAAAAAAATTTACATTTTGACGCGGGAACGACGGCCATACTTTATACAGCACATACGTGGGCTGTGTAAAGTTAGGGCAGCTAAAACGACGACTAACTTTGCGATGGGAAACTAGACTAGCAGCGACGTAGCGAACGCGAAAAACCGTCGTGGATCACCGTAACTACTAATTTGCATACCCGACGCTGGTTTACGACGCAAACTCCCCCCAGCGGCGGCCGAGGTATTGCAATTACACCTGTCGGATCGTAGGGCTAACTATGCGTAACTGATTCTATGAATCAGTCGCATAGTTAGGAAGACCCTAAAACAGAGATACGACGGCGTATCAGGAGATACACCGTCGTATCTCTTTTGTGAATCTGGGCCCCAGTTTTCAGGCGTATCTTGTGTTCTGGGTACGGGGCACAGATACGACGGCGCTAATTTACACTTACGTGGCGCATATCGAGATACGTTGGCGTAAGTGCTTTCTGAATTTGGGCCTATATGTTTAAAGTTACAAAGGAGGTCTAGTGCTAGAATTATTGCTCACGCTCAAACGTTCACAGCGTATGTAACCTGTGTGTATCTGGCTGTGCCTCACCAGTCACTCACTGCACGTCCCTGATCTAAATGCACCTAAATATAATCAAACAAATGTAAACCTGTAAGCTCAATTACAATAGAAACCCAGGAGAATTTGAACTGGGAAGTAGAATGTTTGTTTATAGTTCCTAGATAACTTCCCTGCCTTAAAATAAACCCAACACAGGAATTTTGCAGGGATGTACTAAAATGTAATGTCTTTTTTGCTATCTTTATGTTGTTGTATGTTGTATTGTTGTATTGTCTTGTCATGACAGGTGACATACCTAAGGTCACCAGCTGTTGTCAAATATTAGACTTACATAATTGACACCAGTATGATACTCTTTATTTATGCTCCTATGGTTTTTCTTACTCAGGTCATGCTTTGCTCAAAAGTTAGTTAACAATAAACAATGGTTTGATAATGGGGCTGTCAGATCTTGGTATTTTTTCATAGCACTCAATCTCAGATGGCTCAGAGCGGCCTTACCTCTATCATACTAAATCAATAAGTTAATTTGTTTTAATTCCTCTGTAGCAATAATCCTCTCCCATGTTGACAACTGCCTGCTCAGCAATGGCCCATCATTAGCAAAAATCAAAGTCATAAGAGAACTAGAAAGAAAACTGTGTCGCATTCAATAAGGCTTATTCCTGTTTTTTAGCACACCATGCAGTATTAATTTTACTTTTATGTATAAAACCTATTTATGTTTATCCAGAGAAAGAGAGCACCATGTTGAAAAATAATGTTGTATTGAATTCAACTTTTATTTATTTGCATGCTTGAAATGAATAACAGCAACATTTTTTTTTCAGGTTAACCACTTGACCACTGGGCACGAAAACCCCCTTAATCACCAGACCAATTTTCAGCTTTCGGTGCTCTCACAATTTGAATGACAATTACTCAGTCATACAACATTGTACCCATCTGAATTTTTTGTCCTTTTTTTCACACAAATAGAGCTTTCTTTTGGTGGTATTTGATCACCTCTGCGGTTTTTATTTTTTGCGCTATAAAAGAAAAAAGACTGAAAATTCTGTAAAAAAAAAAAAAAAATCTAGTTTCTGTCATTGTGCTGCCTTTGCAATGTATATTACATGCTTGGCACTCAGCAGTGTCTGTTTCTTTAAGACCCTCCATTTTCTTGATGCCTAGAGGCGGGTCTTCTCTGTATGTCTAAGGCTTGCTGGGACATTTCCTGTTTCATTCCAGCTCTAGCTACTGTAGTGACCAGATCCACAAGACATCTTAAAGCTATCACAATTTGCAAACCTGACGAACACCAAAGCCTGTGAGTAAAGGGGTTTTGCTAGTTCAGCTTGTGTAGAGGGATGCTAGACATTGCAGATAGATAATGTGTGTTTCAGTGTAGTAGGCAAGCACATGTTAGGCCTATCTTTTGTATTAGCTATGTATAATGTATGTTGCTTGAATAGCCATGCTTACATTTGTTTTCTATGTTTGTTTCACAGTTTTACCACATCATATCACATCACATCTCATCCCATATCATCATACTATTGTACACATTCCTGTTCATTATATCTCAGTAAAGATTGCATCAGTTCAACAACCAGCGCGTCTTTCATTGGGACTTGGTTTATACTTGATGTTAAGCTGTGTACCTAAAGCAACACACACAGCCGAGGCATTAAAGTAAAAAGGCTTTAAATTGTTGTCAGAAGCAGCTAAACAGCTTTAAATCGTCGTTCCGCAGTAAAAGGACTAAAAACTCCTTTCAGCCACGTGGAGTGAAGCTAAAGTGAAACTAATTTCTCTCACTCACTACAACACTGATACTGCCTGTGTCCAGTCATCATCATCATCCACGCTGCCAGCTAAATCAAGATGCAGAACACAGAGAACAACACTCTGACAGTTAACCCTCAATGCTCCTATAAGGAGGATGACACACACAGCTTGCCAAGAATCAAGTCTAGAGCATCCAGTCAAACAAATCTGACTTCAGCTAGCGCCGGTTCAGCAAGATCTAAGCGTACAAGTTCTAGACATTCAAGCATCACCAGTCTGTCATCGGCTAGCGACAAAGCGACTAAGGCAAGAGCAAAAGCAGAGGCAGCTTGCACCATGGCTTCTTATGCGGAGCAAGAAGCTGAATTGATGAGAGAAAAAGCAAAGAGTGAATCCGAAGCACTCAAAAAGAAAGCAGAAGTGGAAGCATCTTTACACTTACTCAAACAGCAGAAAAACGCTGCAGCAGCCTTAGCCGAGGCAGAAGTTTTCACAAGGGCTGCTGAAGCTCAGTACGATGGCATAGAAAACCAGACGTCATCCCATAGCGCAATCCATCGCACCCGTGAGTACGTACAGTCACAAGCAACCATGTACACCGACCAGCAATCCAATGACGCACCTAGGTCTTCATTGACTCCACTAGCAATAAGCAACTTTGATACTACGCAACATTGCAAGGCTGAATCAGGATCCCAGAGTGGGAAGTCAAGTGGTCGCATGCTCGGAGACCAATCTGCCAACCCTCCAAGAGTGCAAACGGATGCTCGCGTACTCCCTCCTCAAGCAAATACAAGTCTGGATTATAGCAGAAAGACTTACAACAGACGAGAACAACCACCTAAACAAAGTGGATTCAGTCAAGCGCCTCATCAGCCTTACCAGCCGCAGCCATACCCTGAGTTTACACCCGAGAAGTATTCGCCAGACGCAACAAGTGCTATAGAAGTGGCAAAATTCCTGATGCACCGTGAGATAGTAGGCGCTGGTCTCATGAAATTTGATGACCGTCCAGAAAACTACTGGGCCTGGAAGTCATCTTTCCTGAGTGGTACCCAAGACTTAAATCTGACAGAGAAAGAAAAGCTTGACCAGCTCGTCAGATGGCTAGGACCAGAGTCCACTGAGCAAGCCCAAAGGATCAGATCAGTACATGTTCATGACGCAGCAGCAGGACTTGCAATGGTGTGGCGGAGACTAGAACAATACTATGGATCACCTGAAGTGATCGAGGATGCTCTGCTGAAAAGGACAGAAAACTATCCAAGAATAACAAGTAAGGATTACCAAAAGCTGAGAGGTTTGGGAGACCTACTCTTAGAAATAGAAGCCGCTAAGTCTAGTGGATATCTGCCAGGTCTCTCATATCTGGATACAGCACGTGGAGTTGAGCCCATAATCGAGAAACTTCCTTACAACTTGCAAGAAAGGTGGGTAGCTCAAGCTTCAAGATACAAGAAAGATCATCGAGTTGCATTTCCACCGTTTGCCTTCTTCGCTGAATTCATAGAAGACCAAGCTGAAATACGCAATGACCCAAGCTTTGCTTTCCTGAACAAGAGAACGGCAAGCTTCCCAAAGGTAGAGCAGAAACCTCCAGGGCTTTACAAAGAACGCAGAGCAACAGTTTCTGTAAGGAAGACAGAAGTTCCGCCTGAATCTGTAGCCAATCAGGAAGACAACACAAGGAAGAAAGTTGAGGAGCCAGACAAAATATGTCCTATCCACAACAAGCCTCATCCACTAAGAAAATGTCGCAGTTTCAGAAGTAAGACATTAGAAGAGCGCAAAGCTTATCTTAAAGACAATCGCATTTGTTTCAGATGCTGCGCTTCAATTCAGCATCTTGCAAAAGACTGTACAAAAACAATACAATGCGCAGAGTGTAACAGTGACAAACACTTGTCAACACTGCACCCGGGACCACCACCATGGAAACAAGAAGTTCCGGCAACTCAAGAAGACCATGGTGGGGAGCAAGGCGAGAGTACAATGCCAGCAGTAACCTCAAAGTGCACTGAGATCTGTACAGAGCAGGGCCGCTCAAGATCATGCTCCAAGATATGCTTAGTCAAGGTGTATCCAGCAGGTTTCAGAGAGAAGGCAATCAAAATGTACACAGTCTTGGATGAACAGAGTAACAGATCTCTGGCAAAAACAGAATTCTTTGACCTCTTCGGTGACAAAGGAAGTCCAACTCCATACACCTTGAAGACTTGTTCTGGAGTTGTAGAGACAATAGGGAGAAGAGCAAATAACTACATCATCGAGTCATTAGATGGAAAGACAAAGGTGACTCTTCCTACCCTCATAGAATGTGATGAGATACCAGACGACAGGTCAGAGATTCCCACACCTGAAGTTGCTCGTCATCACCCACATCTGGTGCGAATAGCAGACCAAATACCAGCACTAGATCCAGATGCTGCAATCACCCTTCTACTCGGGAGAGATATTCT
The DNA here is from genome assembly GCF_905171775.1 of Rana temporaria. Classification (NCBI taxonomy): domain Eukaryota; kingdom Metazoa; phylum Chordata; class Amphibia; order Anura; family Ranidae; genus Rana; species Rana temporaria. The sequence goes on along the minus strand of NC_053490.1, from coordinate 336,827,116 downwards.
CAGAGTGCACAAAGTCAGAGAACAGTACAATGGGCCACACAATGCACCATTTGCACAACGCCTTGATCTCGGATGGGTCATCGTTGGAGAAGTATGTCTAGACGGACTGCACAAACCAGCAAAGGTAAATGTCTACAGAACACATCTGTTGCAGAATGGTCGTACATCTTGTCTTTGCCCATGTACCAACAGTCTACACATTAAAGAGAGATTAGATAACCCAAAACATCATCGAAGTATACAGAGGTGCATGGAAGACTTAGCCTCAACTGGAAATGCAGATGAACTGGGTTGTAAGGTGTTTGAAAGAACACGAGACGACGACAAGCCAGCACCCTCGGTGGAAGATACCCTCTTCCTTGAGATCATGGACAGAGAAGTCTACAGAGACAAGTCAGGCAGCTGGGTAGCCCCTCTACCCTTCCGGTCACCACGCCATCGCCTTCCTGACAACAGGGTACAAGCAGAGAAACGCTTCAGTTTGTTGCAGCGCACTCTACAAAGAAAGCAAAATATGAAGAAACACTTCCAAGCCTTCATGCAAAAGATTTTTGACAACAAGCAGGCAGAAAGGGCACCACCACTACAAGAAAACCAAGAACACTGGTACTTACCAATATTTGGGGTGTATCATCCTCAGAAACCAGGTCAGATACGTGTAGTATTTGACTCTAGTGCGAAGCACGAAGGCATCTCATTAAATGACGTACTTCTCAGCGGACCTGACCTGAACAACACACTCCTTGGAGTACTCATCAGGTTCAGAAAAGAACTCGAAGCAGTAACAGCAGATGTACAACAGATGTTCTACTGTTTCTTCGTTCGAGAAGATCACAGAGACTACTTAAGGTTCCTGTGGTATGCAGACAATGACTTTAACAAAGACACCACAGAGTACAGGATGAAGGTACATGTGTTTGGAAACAGCCCTTCCCCAGCTGTAGCTATCTACAACCTGAAACGAGCAGCACAGCAAGGTGAAAGACATAGTCAAGAAGCCAGACAGTTCTTCATGAAGAACTTCTACGTGGACGATGGACTTGCTTCTTTCTCCAGCAACGAAGAAGCTATTAACGTCCTGAAAAGTACAAAAGAAATGTTGGCAGAATCCAACATAAGATTGAACAAGGTAGCTTCCAACAGCTACAGAGTCATGGAAGCATTTCCAATGGAAGACCGTGCGAAAGACCTCAAAGACTTAGATCTAGGAACAGAATCACCACCCTTGCAAAGAAGTCTTGGGCTTAGTTGGGACCTAAAGACTGACAGTTTCACCTTCAGGGTCTCCAGAGAAGAGAAACCATTCACAAAAAGAGGTGTCCTATCTACAGTCAACAGTCTTTATGACCCCCTGGGATTCGTAGCACCCATCATCATGCAAGGCAAAGCTCTTTTGAGACAGATCACTACTGAGCAGGAACAAATTGACTGGGACGTGCTTCTTCCTTTTTTTTTATCAATTCGTTTTTATTGAAAAGTTTTTCAAAACAGGTTATGGTGTACAACCAAGGATCAGGAATAATAAACAAAAGAATACAAAAGGGTATAGAGACATAACAGGCCAATTTCACGATGACATTCCATATAGGGTCTACATGAGCATAAGTCCACAGACAGATCAAAGACCGAAGAAAATCAGGAACATCATTAGTCCTTTAACATAGGCCCATAAGTAGAACATTAGCCAGTCATGGGAGTAAACTAAGATGGAGGAGAGAAAGAAAGGAGGGGGGAGGAGGGGAGGAGGGGGTAAAGGTAAGGGAAGGGAAGGGAAAGGAAGGAGGGGAGGAAGGAAGGGTCTGCCCGCCCCCAGTACAGCAATCATTTAGAAACAAATCACATCAGTCACTCGAAAGATTCACCTATACATCACTTGGAAAGTGTGTGGTCCACACCTGCCAAACCACATCAAACCTCGGCCTACTGCCTCTCCTATTAGCTATTAGGGACTCATAGGCATAATGCGACCTGGTGATTACCAGAACCTCTGATGCATTGGGGGCCCTGTCTGCCTTCCAGTGTCTCGCAATGAGAGTTCTAGCCGCCAACAGGATGTGAGAGATCACCACTCTAAGATCTGGTGGAAACCTCTCAATGCCTATATGCAGTACCGCAAGGGCAGGGCTTGGGCGGGTCAAAAATCCAGTAATCCTGGAAATGTACGTAAATATAGAGTTCCAGAAACTCCTCAGGTGTTTGCACGTCCAGAACATGTGGAGCAGGCTACCTGACTCCCCACAGTTCCTCCAACACAGTGGTGAGCCAAGATGGACAAACTTGGAGAGCCTGTAGGGAGTGAGATACCACCTGAGGGCAATTTTTTGGGCCAATTCCCAGTGGTTTATACAGCTAGACGCTTTGTAGATTGAGCGGAATGCTTGCTTCCACTGTTGTTCTGTAAAAGTCACTCCTAAATCCTCCTCCCACTTCTCAAACGGCCGGGATTTCTTAAAATACATTTTATGTTGGAAAAAGTTGTAGAAAATTGCGATACCCTTGGGTGGCGCTGGATCAGAAGTGTAAAAGTCCCAGGCCTCCCTATGGAAGCACATTTGATAAGAAGTTAGGGATTTCAAAAAATGGGCAATCCTAAGATAAGCATAGTGATCCCTATGGGACAATGCAAATTGGCCCTGAAGGGAGGCGAACGGGCGAAGGACATTATTGTGGTAGAGGTCCTCTATGTACAGGATACCTTTGTCCCGCCAGTCCGACATCGAAAGGTTCGGGATAGCCAGAGAAAGGATCTCTATGGGAACTGAAAGCTCTACGCGTCCAGAGGGCAGGGGAGGCGCATCACGCAGCTCCCTCCAGGCCGCAAGAGAGGCCCGAAGTGTGAGCGGTAAAGTACTTAGCGGAAACGGTTTCCACGTGTCCAGTAGTAGCAGGAGTTTGAGATTTTTAGTCGGGCTAAGGGACATCTCAATGTCGGTCCAGATAGAGTTAGAGTCGTTCGGGGAGGTCAGCCATGGTCTGAGTTGTGTCAGAATCGACGCCCGAAAATAGTCTTGAATGTCCACAAGCCCCATCCCTCCCACCGATCTATGTCTGACCAATAAGGTTCTGGCACAACGGGGTCTTTTTGATTTCCAAATAAATTTGGACAGGATGCCATTGAGGGCTTTAAGGTGCACCCTGGGAATGGGGATGGGAAGCGTTCTAAAGATGTAAAGCATCTGAGGTAGGATCATCATTTTAAATGTGGCTAGACGTCCAGTCCAAGATAGCTCCGTATTAGCGAATCTATTGGTGTCTTTAGTCAGTTTGTCGATCAAAGGTAAGTAGTTGGCATCCGCAAGTTTGGATGGGTCCGCCATTATTTTAATTCCTAGATAGGAGATAAAGGATTTGCTCCAAGTGTAGGGGAAGGATTTTTGGAGATGAGCTTTTGTAGGAGGTGGAATGCCCAGGTCAAGAATGATTGACTTTGAGAAGTTCACCTTGTAGTAAGAGATGTCACTGAATGCTGCTAGTGCGTCATGGGCATGCGGCAATGAGGTCGAGGGAGAGGTGAGGAAGATGATTATATCGTCGGCAAAGAGATTAATAGTGTGGGATCTACCTTGAACAGGGAAACCCTTGATATCCGGATGGGATCTAATACTCTCCGCTAGGGGTTCTATCAAGAGATTAAAGATTGAGGGGGAGAGGGGGCACCCCTGTCTTGTGCCATTAGAGATAGTAAATGCATCCGACAGCAGGTTTGATGTATACACCTGAGCACAAGGGGAGGAATACAAGGCAAGTATGGCCGAAAGGATGGGTCCCGTGAAGCCAAACCTCTGTAGAGTATATCTCATGTACCCCCAATGTATCCTGTCGAACGCCTTCTCCGCGTCCAAGGACAACAGCAGAGAAGGCGTCCGACAGGACTTAGCACACTGCACCACCCCGAGCACCCCCCTAGTCGCATCCGACGCCTGTCTCCCCGGGGTAAAACCAGATTGATCAGGGCTGATGAGGGTCGGGAGGACAGGGAGAAGTCTATGGGCCAGGATCTTTGCGTACAGCTTAACGTCAGTGTTGAGCAAGGATATGGGTCTGAAGTTAGCCGGGGTGGTAGGATCCTTGCCTGGTTTAGGAATTGTAACTACATAAGCCTTCAGCATCTCGGGGGGGAACGAGGCAGAGGACACAGCTTTAGTAAACACAGCTTGTAGTGTGGGTGTCAGATTGTCCTGTAGGAGCTTATAATAATCACCCGGCAGCCCGTCCGGTCCTGGGGATTTACCCAGTGGGAGTGATTTAATGGCGCTTCTGATCTCAGATTCCCCTATGGGTGCGTTCAGTGACGTGAGTTGACCCTCCGAAAGGGAGGGGAGATTGATCTTAGCAAAAAAGGCCTGGATGGCATCTTCTGAGGGTTGGGGCGTTTTGGGGTCTCTATTTAGATTATATAAGGAGGAGTAATACTCCGCAAAGGAGTTCGCTATATCCTTGGGGTTCACAATTTTAGAATTGTTGGACGAGTGGAGGAGGTATGGAATTTTAGATTTGACCCTAGCGGCTTTAAGTCTTTGGGCCAGGAATTTACCAGCACGGTTACCTGAGGAGTAATGGGTCAGTTTTAGGGCCCGCAGATGTTTGTCATATTGGTGGATTAATAGAAGTCTGAGATCAGAGCGGCTCTGTGATAGTTTTTGTGCAAGTTGATCTGTAGCTTTGAGCTTATTTTGGGCTTCTAAGAGTTGGATGTCCCCAAGGAGCCTGTCCACCTTCTGTGTCCTCAGCCTTTTCTCCCTCGCACATATCTGCAAAATGATCCCTCTAACAAAAGCCTTATGGGCACACCATAATATTGCAGGATCCGAGACCGAACCTGCATTCTCAGCAAAAAATTGGGACAAACTCTTGGATAACATAGACACATGGGATGATGACTGAAAAACTCGGGAGTTAGCCCGCCACACATATGCAGGGCTCGGGGTGTGCCCCTCCACCACTGTAATCGACACAGGTGCATGGTCAGACCAAGAGATGTCGTGGATGGTGGAGGAGGACACCGCCTGCAGGAGCATTTTATCCACCAGAATCAGGTCAATCCTGGAGTAAGAGTTGTGTCTGGCAGAATGGAAAGTATAATCACGCTCATCAGCGTGCTGGCACCTCCAAACATCAAAAATGTCTTCAGCGTGAAACAGGGGTTGAAGCTGGGGTGGGGTTCGTTTCGTACCAGACGATGAGTCCAGAGTGTGGTCTGCTGTTAAATTGTGGTCCCCACATATTACCAGGGATCCCCTTTTGAGGGCAGCTATTTTACTATAAAGTCTCTTCAGAAACCGGATTTGGTGGGAGTTTGGAGCGTACAAGCTGACCAGAGTGAAGGGTTTGTTGTTGAGTTCCAAAAGCAGAATAAGATACCTCCCCTCTGGGTCAGCGTGGGTTTCCAACAACGTAAGGGCCACCGTGTCTCTGAAAGCAATGAGAACCCCTTTTTGTTTAGTGGGGGCTGAAGCCATGAGGATATGTGGAAAGTTCCTGTGTTGAAAGCGAGGAGGCTCAGAAGCCCGAAAGTGCGTCTCTTGTATGCAAAGAACGTCGGCCTGGAGTTTAAGCGCTTCCCTCCAGACCGAGGCCCGCTTGGCCGGGTGGTTAAGGCCGTTGACATTGAGGGACACTATTTTAAGCGCCATGGTCACAGTGTGGGTGCAAATGATAACAGTACCTTAATTCCATAAACATCAGAGGCTCCAGGTTTTCGGCATCACTGACAGGCAGGGGGAAGATGGACGATCCAGTTCGGAGCGGTGCAGGGAGAGCAGCATGAACGGAGAGCAGACCATTCCAGGAAGAGGGAGGGAGGATGGGGAACAAAAAGAAAGTCAAAAAAAGAAAAGAAAAAAGCAAATAATGTAGTAAAAATGCGACTTGTCCATGCAAGAACCAGAGGGTAGGGTTTCTACCCACAACTGAGCGGGTAAACATAACGTGCGTACACGTACGCCAGGTCAAGGTGGGAACCTTGAGGTTCAGAAAAAACTAACCATATAGGCATATTATGAGCTGGATTTGTTTTTGCCACTCTTCTTCCTTACCACTGTTTGCCATTCAGATTGAACTCCTATTTTCTCTGGGGACGAGGCACTAGGTTGTGATTGTTCCGGAAGGATATCCATAGCTCTGAGTAGAGCAAGGCCCTCGTCTATACTCGTCACTACAGAGTTTTTTCCGTCATGAGTAATAGTGAGCTTTACTGGGAAACCCCAGCGGTAGGGGACATTATGGTTCCGTAACGCTTTGGTTACAGGGATCAGAGACCTACGCTTTTGCATCGTAAATTGAGATAAGTCCGCATAGAGTTGGATGCGTTCAAATTGCTCAGGAAGTTGCTGCGTTTTGCGGAAAGTCATCATAAGCTGGTCCTTCACATGATAAAAATGCACCCGCATTAAAACATCCCGGGGGATATTATCAGGAAGGTGGGCTGGCTTGGGCAATCTGTGGATGCGATCTATTTGCAGTTCGGACTCCGGGACAGAGGGGAGGATTTGGTGAATCAAGTCCCGAGCATAGTGATGAAGTTGTGCTGGGAGGACTGACTCAGGGACCCCCCTAATTTTTACATTGTTCCTCCTCGATCTGTCCTCGAGGTCGGCCACCTTTGCCCTAAGCCAAGCTAGTTCTTCTGAGTGGTCAGCATGGGCATCAATCAGGGTATTATGAGAGCTGGCAAATTCACCCATTTTTTCCTCCACATGTGTGACACGCTCCCCCATTTCTCCCATCTCAGCCTTAAAGTTACGCATGCATTGCATCATATCAGCGTGCATGGAGCTACGTAGGGAAACTAACATGTCCTTTAAGGTTGTATCTGAAACCGCCTTACCTGAGGTAGGAAAGGCAGTGAATGGGTCAATCAGCTCCCTCGTGTCCTCCATGTAGTCCTGTCCAGGTCTCAGTGTCCCTGCATCTCCCTCCAAGCGGGGCTTAGATTTGGCAGGGCTTCTGGAGAGAGGAGTAGATGCTGGGGTGAGTGTCGCTGGAGACCTCCGTGGCAGGCCTGCTTGGTCTCCTGGGCTGGACGCGGTCGAATGTGAGCCACGCGAGGAGGCCGGGGAGACAGTCTCCGGAGCGGCGCCATCTTGTTGTAGGCCGCGGCCCTTCGGAGGATAAAAGTCCTCCAATTTCCGCGGCTCCCTTGACTCCTTACGTTTGCGGGTCATACCACTGCCGTCCGGGGTCTGATACGCGGAGAGTCCGAGTGGATGCGAGCCGTGGTAGTGCCTCTATCGTCGGCGGTTCCCGTGCCTGGAGCGGAGCTGTCGGATTACACGTCCATGCAGCTTCGCACGGTGGACGTGCTTCTTCCTGAAGAGAAGCAAATGCAGTGGAAGTTGTGGAAAGACTCATTGTTAGAGCTTGAACAACTCAACATTCCAAGACCGTACGTATTTGTTTCCTTGTGTGCTACAAAGAGGAGAGAATTATGCGTATTCTCTGACGCTTCCACTATGGCTATTGCAGCTGTAACTTACCTTAGGGTAATAGACACTGAGGGACAAAGCCATGTTGGGTTCATCATGGGAAAATCTAAACTAGCTCCCAGACCTGCTCACACTGTCCCACGTCTAGAACTTTGTGCTGCTGTCTTAGCGGTAGAGATGGCAGACATGATTACGACTGAACTGGACATTGAGATCCATGCAGTGAACTTTTATACAGACAGCAAGATTGTGTTAGGATATATTCACAACGCTTCAAAAAGATTTTACACATACGTGACCAACAGAGTGACACGTATCAGAAAGTCTACAAGTCCAGATCAGTGGCATCACATCAGCACAGACAAGAACCCAGCTGATCATGGGACAAGATTGGTGTCAGCCGCTGTACTCAAGCAAACTAACTGGTTCGTAGGTCCATCGTTTCTTGGTAAGCCAGAAACCAAAGAGACTACTCAGGTAGAGACCTTTCAGCTCATAGAACCAGATCAAGACAAAGAGGTAAGACCTCAAGTTGCAGTTTGTAAGACTTTAGTTACCAGAGACAGTCTGGGCGCCCATAGATTTGAAAGGTTTTCCAGTTGGAAGTCTTTAACCCGTGCAATCGGAAAACTTATCTGTCTAGCTAGATACTCCTGCAGAGCTACTGATCAGGGTAGCAACGACCATCTTGAACAAGCTAAGGTCACGATCATTAAATGCATCCAGCAGGAAGTCTTTAAAGAAGAAATTCAAAGCCTTCTGAAAAAGGAAGAGATTTCTCGACTCAGTTCGCTCAAGAAGTTGAACCCTATCCTCGACGAAAACGGAGTACTAAGAATTGGAGGTCGTTTGTCGGCAGCGGATATGACTATCCAAGAGAGACATCCCTTCATCATACCTAAGAATCATCACATCGCTCTTCTTCTGGTAAGACACTATCATGAGCAAGTTGCACATCAAGGACGACACTTCATTGAAGGAGCAGTACGGTCAGCAGGATTGTGGATCATAGGAGGTAAGAGACTAGTCTCCAGCGTGATCAGCAAATGCGTTACCTGTAAGAAGATTAGAGGGAAACTTGAGGTTCAGAAGATGTCAAACTTACCTGCAGACAGACTTGCTTCAGATCCTCCGTTCACTCACGTAGGTCTAGACGTTTTTGGACCATGGAACATCTCTTCTCGCAAGACCAAAGGAGGCAGTGCCGAAAGTAAACGTTGGGCTGTTCTGTTTTCTTGCCTGAGTACTAGAGCAGTTCATATTGAAGTGATTGAATCTTTATCCACTTCAAGTTTCATCAATGCCTTGAGAAGATTCTTCTCTATCAGAGGACCAGCGAAATTGATTCGTTCAGACCGTGGCACAAACTTTATTGGGGCCTGCAAGGAGTTGAAGATCATCTCTACAGACTCTGAAACAGGTTCCTATCTTCAAGATCAAGGATGCACTTGGACTTTTAATCCTCCACACGCATCGCATATGGGAGGAGCCTGGGAGAGGATGATTGGAGTAGCTCGTCGTATTCTGGATGCCATGCTCCTGAAGGTTGGGTCTACTCGCCTCACTCATGAAGCTTTGACTACACTAATGGCTGAAGTCGTGGCCATTATGAACGCCAGACCTTTGGTTCCAGTGTCTACAGATCCGGAGATGCCGTCAGTCTTGACACCCGCAATGCTGCTGACCCAGAAGATGGAACCAGTGACAGCTCCCTCAGGAGACTTTGACCTCAAGGACTTGTACACCAAGCAATGGAGACAAGTTCAAAGTCTTGCGGACATTTTCTGGAAGAGGTGGAGACAGGAATACCTGGTGACACTCCAGCCACGCAAGAAATGGCAAGATGACAAACCCAACTTACAAGTTGGAGACATTGTCTTATTAAAAGACACTCAGGCCCACAGGAACGAATGGCCTATTGGACTCATTGTGGGGACTGATCCTAGTAGTGATGCTAGAGTTAGAAAGGTTGAAGTTAGAATTGTTAGACAGGGCATTCCCAAGGTGTATGCTAGGCCAATTTCCGAAGTAGTTTTACTTCTGTCCAAAGGTTAGTGGTGTTGGTGGTTGAGACCCCTGAGACCCCCGGTCTCACAGATAGTCCCTGACTACCTGATGGCGCGCTCGTGTTGTGTCTGCAGGCCTGGGAGATTGGTTTCGAGAAGTAACACAGACGGAGACATATAAGTTGTGAAACCAAGCTCTTTTATTTTTGGCTCGTTGCTGGTTATATAGGGGGGGAAATAGGGGCGTACAACATAACATTTGACATACATATAACTGTTCTTTTAGGTTAAAGAAATGGAATTTTCCGCTAAGGACAGCTGATGTTTGAGCTTCAAATTTACCCTAGATAATAGAGGAAGTTAAACACAGAAAGAACACGTACGTACTTAAGTTAAACATGGCTCTAGACAATAGAGGAAGCGAAACCCAGACAGAACACACACACACACTTTATGTTGCTTGTTTAACTAAAACACATATATAAAATGGAATCTGGACAAACAACATGGATTCTAAGCTAGGTCAATTCCCCAGGACAAACAACATGGATTCTAAGCTAGGTCCATTCCCCACAATCCCCTCTTAAAATCTAATTAAACCTTAATTGATTTTCTCACCCGAGCCTCCTCGGGTAGTGTTAGAACTCATGATCATTTTAGGAATGTCATCAGGGGATATACATCTCCCTGGTATATCTAATGTGTGTGGCGGATTAACCCTTTGCATCCCTGCTGGAGGAAAGGGACCAAGTCACATCCATCCCTAAATGATGAGGTTCTTTTTCTTTTGCTTATGCATTTTAATGTATGTTGAGTAATCCCCGGGTGCGTGTGGCTTTGGGGTGTCATAATCTGGAACTTGATTTGACACCATGGAAGTGTCGTGGGTGGGGGATTTGGAGGCCCTGGCAATGATACACATTATGAGCTTAAAACATGCATATAGAAATAATAGAAAAAGCAAAATTATTATAATAGTCATAGCAATGTCTTTTAACCATGAGAATATCCCTCCAAGTCCGAAATTCCCTTTACCAAAAGGACTCCATGTTTTAGCAATATCCCTGGCTTCTTGTTGCAGGCTATCTACCTCCTTTCGGTGTTGTGCAATAATGTCATAATAATCGGGTATTTCAACAGATGTATTGTGTATCCATGTGCAACACTCGCAATCCTCTGTAACCTCACATAACCCAGTAAGGGCAGCACTCATGCTTTCGATGGCTAGGTCATGGAGCTCAAGTTGTTTCTTAATTGCTCTCATCTCTTCATTTAAATTGGTGATGTCCCCCGAATTTTTATCTAGGATTTCATCAAGAATTTTAGAGTAATTGTTTAGCCTTTTCATTATGTCTATTCCCCACCCGGTCCATGAAGGAAACCAGGCCCATGCCATATCCTTCTCAAAAAATAATTCCCTTTTATGGCGGTGTTTAAGGGGATACCTAGGATGCATACTAGCTTCAAGGAGGTGCTCACCCTTGTCATCTCCCACTACGCCCATAATGGGGACTAGGGATGCAAGATAGCACCATCCCTGGGGTTCAGTGGGGATCCAAGGGTGACAGATTTTCCCACAACAAATATAAATACTGTTTCCTAGGGCTAGGGGCCGTTTGTTGAATATTGTCATCACCTCGTCAGAAAGACTTGAAAAGGTGAAACTTGACAACAGCTGACCTACTGGGGAGGTGGAGCTTGAGCTAAGGAAATCCATTAAGGTGGCGTTCATGGTAGGGTCTGAAGTGTGAAATACAGGGTCCTCAATTGAAATCATTGAAAAATTAATTTTAGTATGTTGGCAAACTTCAGCCCTTTTAGTGGAGTTCCCCAACCTGAAACACCAGTCTGGGGAGTGGCTTCTTCCAATAATTGGAAACGTAAGGGTATTATTTGGAAGTGTCCTCGTGACGTTTGTAAGGATAATGGGAGGTGTGCCGTTTAAGAGGGGATAAAAATTTAGAGGTATCGCCATTAGAGGGATCCTAGCAGTACTAGGGTGTAGTTTACTACAAATCCAACACTTTTCATATCCAGTTTTTCGAGCATAAGCATATTTAAACTTTAACAATAACATATTGTCTGTGAGACTATCTGTCTTGCTCCCTTTGTTATATAGTTGTGTACCTCTCTTGTGCCTGGTATGTATAACATTGGTGGTGATCTGATCTCTAACTTGTGCGATGGTTATTTGTTGGGAACTAAGGTTACTGGAAGGGATACTCCTCTTAGATCGGGGGACTTGCATTTTTCCGCTGTAATTTTTACCGCAAATACCTCGCAATCCCCCTAAATCTTCTGGGCTATAAATACAGTTGGTGGTAACCCATACTACGGAGAAAACTGAAAATGAGACAAGTCCTATAAGGAGCCAAAGCTTTCCAGAGTCCGGTGAAATTAAGATTGTCATTTTTCTACAGGGCTCAGGCCGCTTGCCTCGGAAACCCCCTTTTCTTGACTATCCTGTTCAAGGCCAGGGCAAGTCAGCTTGCCCTCGTTAGTGCCTCTCTTGTCTCTAAATCCGGGCTTGCTTCTGGACTTGCTTCTGGACTTGCTTCTGGACTTGCTTCTGTGGTTGGACCTTTCTTTACCAGCTTTACTCGGGTAGCGTGGATCCAGGTGGGACTGTTCTCTGTTAGGACTGCTGTTCTGGTCACTGCAACAATGATGGTGGGAGGTCCGTAGGTGAAGTCTTGCGGTCTTTTCCCTTTTGGATGTAGCTTGACCACTACTTCGTCCCCCTCCCTGAAGGGGTGCGTGTTTTCCTGTGAAGAAAAAGGACATTTGCGAGTAACATCTTCCTCGGTGCGGACCAAGGTTTCGATCAGCTTCCTTACATATTCATCTCTCAGGTTATCAAGGTTATCCATGGTCATAAAAGTTTTCCTAGACCATGGGGTGGGGAAAGGTCTACCAAACAGGATTTCAAAGGGGGAATACCCTAGGGCTTTGTTGGGGGTCATTCTTATTTCAGCCATGATGGCTGGGAGGTACCTTTTCCAATTGGAAAAGGTTCCACCTGTTGCTTTCCTCACCTTGTCTTTAATCGTCCTATTCATCCTTTCCACAATCCCAGAGCTTTGAGGATGATAGGGAATGTGGAATTTCCATTCTACCTGTAATGTCTTGGCCAGTTCTCTACAAATTTTAGATGTGAAGGCGGGGCCTTGGTCTGAGTTTATTTGTAGAGGTATTCCCCATCTGGGAACTATCTCTCTTGTCAGAATTCCTACCACTGTCTTAGCATCTTCTCTTCTTGTAGGGAATGCCTCTGGCCATCTACTGAAAACATCTATTATTACACAAACTGGCTGTGTGCCCCCCTTTACTGGGAGATGAGTAAAGTCAATTTGTAGATGTGTAAATGGCGTTGTTGGATAGGGTAGGTGCTCGTGTTTGACCTTGTGTGGGTTGTTGGGGTTGTTCCTAATGCAGGTTATGCATCTCTGAACAAAACTTTTTACCATAGGTTCAACTTTGGTAATGTAAAACATTGTTTTAAGTTGTTGTAAAGTGGCTTTCCAACCTATGTGTCCTATTCCGTGAACATGTGCTATGTAGATTGGGGCACTATGTTGTGGGATGCATGGTCTCCCCTCTTTGCAAATGAGTCCAGTTTTAGGACTCTTTTGTAACACCGGAAAACACCAATCAGCAAGTTCCTCTGGGGTAGCGGAAGCCTGCAAATCAGTTAGCAGCTGTGTTTCATCTGGGAGGAGAGGTACCAAGGTTGGCATGGTCAGGAAAGTTGAAATAACTGTCTTAGCCGCTGACTTGGCTGTGATATCAGCAAGGGCGTTTCCTTTTGATATGTCATCTGAGCCTTGAGTGTGTGCTCTACAATGGATGATGGCTAATTCTGATGGGAGTTTTATGGCATCTAGCAATTGTTTTATCAATTGGGCATGTGAAATGCGCTTCCCGTCGGCTCCTATATATCCTCTGATGGACCACAATACTCCATGGTCAAAGACAACACCATGAGCGTACCTGGAATCAGTATATATAGTCACAGGTTGGTTGGCATATAGGGTGCAAGCTCTTGTTAAGGCTATTAACTCGGCTGCTTGTGCTGACTGGTGGTTGATTGGTTCCGCCTCGATGACAACATCAGGTAATTTTACTACTGCATAACCCGCATGATAAGTGTTGTCATTTGGGCGGGAGCAAGAACCATCTACAAAAATTACATCCCCTCTTTCCAGAGGGGCCTTTTGCATGTCTAATCTGGGAGATGTCATGACTTCTATAGATTCTAAACAACTGTGTTCTTCCGCTATAGTGTCATCATTGGACTTCAGTCCCAGCAATCCATTTAAGATCATTGCTGGTCCTGCCGTGGTGGAATTGTACTGGACTTTTAGTTGGGGGTTACTCAGCAATATAATCTCATATCCACTCTGTCTCTGGGCAGACATATGTTGTGTGTGTATCCCTTTCAGAATAGATAACACATCATGAGTTGTGTGTAGGGTGGTAGGGTGACCCAGTGTGAAAACAGTAGCCATTTCAACAACCATAGCGCAAGTAGCCAGTGCTCGGAGGCACGAAGGAAAACCCTGGACCTGTAGAGGCATGACCTTAGAAAAAAATGCGACTGGTCGCATCTTCCCACCGTGTTCTTGGCCGAGAACGCCCGCCATGGTTTTACAATTATCCCTTGCATACAAATGGAACATTTGACTATAATCAGGGAGGCCAAGACCAGGACTTGTCATCATTGAACATTTCAATGCCCTAAACGCTTCACACATTTCTTCTGACCATTTAACATTATCGGGGGAATCTTTTAGCGTGGCTTGTCTTAAGATATTATCATAGAAGGAGCAATCGCGTATCCATTGCCTGCAATAGCTTATCATCCCAAGGAAAGATAACATGTCTTTCTTGGTGTGTGGGGTGACCAGGCCCACGATGGCATCGACCCGCGATTTGCTCAAGCTTCTTACTCCCTTTGAGAAGACAAAGCCTAAGTATTCCACCTTTTCTAAACACCACTGTAACTTCTGTTTCGACACTTTGTATCCACATTCTAACAACCACAATAACAATGACTTGCTATCTTCCTGGCTGGCTTCCACTGACTGGCTGCAGACCATCAGGTCATCAACATATTGCAGCACTACCGAACCTTGGGGGGGGTTCCATGGCCTTAGTGTGGACTGTAGTACAATACTAAAAACCACGGGGGAGTCCACATATCCTTGCGGTAATCTTGACCAAGTCATTTGGCGCTTTCCATCAAGGCTAAAAGAAAAAATGGGCCTTGTCTCTTTGTCAACAGGTATACTGAAGAAGGCATTCTTCAGATCGATAACCGAAAAATGGGAGGCTTCATGTGGGATGGTTGCCAGAAGCGCGCTAATGTCTGGGACTATTGGCGCGATGGGAATAACTAAGTTGTTAATAGCCCTTAGGTCTTGCACAAAACGGTACTGGCCATCGGGCTTTTTTACTGGGTTCACCGGTGTGTTGTAGGATGAGATACAATACTCCAGTATACCTTTCTCCAGGTATTCTTCTACCTGGGGAGTGATTCCTTCTATTTTTTCTGGTGACAAAGGATACTGTTTTTGGTAAACTGGCATAGCTTGGGGTTTGAGGGTGGCTTTATACGGGGTACAGTCTATTAAACCCGTGTCATGATTCCCTTCTGCCCAGATTTCGTTTGGTAGGTCTAGTGGTAGACTTACACAAATAAAATCTTCGCTTCTCTGAGTAACCTTCAGATTTGGTTCCACCGAAAAACAGGGCGAATCTACAATCAGTCCTCCCCCCCTCTTATCCACTGTGATACTCAAACTTAGTTTTTCAAAGAGATCTCTACCAAGCAGGTTTACTGGGCACCCGGGTATTATACTAAAGGCATGGGAGCAGATGAATCTGCCTGTACCATCGGTAACCTTCAAGCGATTAGTCTTGAAAGTGGGAGTTGATACCCCGTTTATTCCCATAGAAGGCGTTGACCTTTCCCTTGGGCCAGAATAATTACTTGGTGCCATAACGCTCGTAGTCGCTCCGGAGTCGTGGATACTATGGCCAGTGACTCAATCTCACGCTCATCCAGTATCGGGTAAATATGGCTGTAGGGCGGGGGTGTAGTGTAAAGTTGTTTAGTGTTATCTTGTTGAATATGGCTTGGTTTGGACAAAGTGTTCATCCGCTCCAAGTCATGGCACTTCTTTGGGTCTAGCACTTTAACTAATTTCTTTTTACCCTTTTTCTGTTGAACCTCCTTCCAGTAAGGGGCATATTGTAACCAACTCAACCCTCCTTGCTCCATATATTCCTGGTCCCACCCTGGGTCGGGACCATAATATGGCCACACTGTTTTGTCTAAAAGACATAATCCTTTCACCATATCCATGTGGAAGGGGTCATTGGCACCCTCCCGTGGAAAAGGATTGGAACTATGCATGGCTTCGGTCCATCCCGCTATATTATCCACCCATGGATTGATTAGGAAATAATCAGTCCCGCTAACCCTTGCTACATATTCTTTACATGTTTCTCCAAGATCTGGTACAGGGGGTGGTTTACTACCTCCGCAGCCCATGGTTGTAAACACCGGCGGTCTTCGGAGGGGTAAGTCCACCTTAATCGGTGACCAACGCTACCGACTACGCAATTAAAATCGTCGTGCCAGACGACTTGGGAACACGATCCTATTCTTCCTAGTACCGATGGTGCTAATACTTCGTTGGGGGAGTTAATTATTGCCCGAACGACAGAATGTAATAATATCCCGTCGGTATTTGATATTATATATGTAACCCGTGGTTCTCCCCTGTTACACCAGTGACAACTCATTTGTGGCAGAAAGCTAATCCCTGGTGTTGGTAGATATTTCTTATCTGCTTATATGTTATACCGATCAAATTATGGTCTATCTCTCCGTGAAAATTGATCCTATAATATATGGTCCTACACTTGGGATTGGTGGAGATAACTTGGGTCCCTAGAAACCTTCTCCTTTTAGGTGAGAGTATGGAAACTAATTTAGCAGAATTTAAATGGCAATACGTTATATCAAAACTCAAACAGTAGGTACAAAGGGGACACGTCATGTATTCTATCACGGGTTATGTATCAGGATATGGAACGTTCACAGTGCTCGACTGCCACAGGTTGCCCCGTGCGTCTTCCCAAAACGTGAACTGGTCACCGTTGTATTTCAGCCGTGCTGACAATACGGAGCGGTTCGAATGCAGTGTGACCACTCTGGCATTCTCATCAGATAAAGGACATTTAGTAAATGACTCGAGTTTGTCCACTTACCAACCAAACCCGTTGAGTCATACAAACAGATTATCTTATACTTCTATGCGATAGATAAGAAAAGCATAAAGATTTTTTCAGACACAAAACGAGCAAATTTTCTAACTCTTCTAAGCCTCCCCGAGACTAGATATTTCCTTGAAATATCTCTATTATGTGCAGACTGTATTCCCGGAATACATCAACACTCATTATGGTTCAATTGGATCTGAGTTTAATCAGCGCCCCCGTCACCTCACTACAATCGGTTACATAGAAAAAAGATTTCTACTTACCGAGTGAGTAGGTGTCCGCGGAGAATGATTCTCAGATCCCGGACGAGCCCCCACTTCTGTTGGTGGTTGAGACCCCTGAGACCCCCGGTCTCACAGATAGTCCCTGACTACCTGATGGCGCGCTCGTGTTGTGTCTGCAGGCCTGGGAGATTGGTTTCGAGAAGTAACACAGACGGAGACATATAAGTTGTGAAACCAAGCTCTTTTATTTTTGGCTCGTTGCTGGTTATATAGGGGGGGAAATAGGGGCGTACAACATAACATTTGACATACATATAACTGTTCTTTTAGGTTAAAGAAATGGAATTTTCCGCTAAGGACAGCTGATGTTTGAGCTTCAACTTTACCCTAGATAATAGAGGAAGTTAAACACAGAAAGAACACGTACGTACTTAAGTTAAACATGGCTCTAGACAATAGAGGAAGCGAAACCCAGACAGAACACACACACACACTTTATGTTGCTTGTTTAACTAAAACACATATATAAAATGGAATCTGGACAAACAACATGGATTCTAAGCTAGGTCAATTCCCCAGGACAAACAACATGGATTCTAAGCTAGGTCCATTCCCCACAAGTGGCATAACAAAAGGTATGCCAGGTGGGGAGTGTGCTGCCTTTGCAATGTATATTACATGCTTGGCACTCAGCAGTGTCTGTTTCTTTAAGACCCTCCATTTTCTTGATGCCTAGAGGCGGGTCTTCTCTGTATGTCTAAGGCTTGCTGGGACATTTCCTGTTTCATTCCAGCTCTAGCTACTGTAGTGACCAGATCCACAAGACATCTTAAAGCTATCACAATTTGCAAACCTGACGAACACCAAAGCCTGTGAGTAAAGGGGTTTTGCTAGTTCAGCTTGTGTAGAGGGATGCTAGACATTGCAGATAGATAATGTGTGTTTCAGTGTAGTAGGCAAGCACATGTTAGGCCTATCTTTTGTATTAGCTATGTATAATGTATGTTGCTTGAATAGCCATGCTTACATTTGTTTTCTATGTTTGTTTCACAGTTTTACCACATCATATCACATCACATCTCATCCCATATCATCATACTATTGTACACATTCCTGTTCATTATATCTCAGTAAAGATTGCATCAGTTCAACAACCAGCGCGTCTTTCATTGGGACTTGGTTTATACTTGATGTTAAGCTGTGTACCTAAAGCAACACACACAGCCGAGGCATTACAGTCATATTAGCAGGTTATTTCTCACACACAGCATATGCATACTACAAATTACACCCCAAAACACATTCTGCTATTCCTCCCGAGTATAGCGATACCACATGTGTGCGACTTTTACACAGCGTGGCCACATACAGAGGCCCAACATGCAGGGAGCACCATCAGGCGTTCTGGAGCACCCAGGCCAATTTTGACATTTCTCTCCTACACGTAAAAATCATCATTTATTTGCTAAAAAATTACATAGAACCCCAAAACATTATATATGCTTTTTTTCAAAGACCCTAGAGAATACAATGGCGGTTGTTGCAACTTTTTATCTTGCACTGTATTTTCGCAGCAATTTTTTGAACGCGTGTTTTTAAAAAAAAAACAGTTTTGTGCTTAAAAAAAAACAAAACAGTAAAGTTAGCCCAATGTTTTTGCATAATATGAAAGATGAAGTTACGCCGAGTAAATAGATACCCAACATGTCACCCTTCAAAATTGCACACGCTCGTGAAATTGCGCCAAACTTTGCTACTTAAAAATCCCCATAGGCGACGTATTGCAAGGTATTGGAGTATTGAGGGTATTGCAGAGTATTGGGGGGGTATTGCAGAGTATGGGGGGGTATTGCAGAGTATGGCGGGGGGGTATTGCAGAGTATGAGGGGGGGTATTGCAGAGTATGGGGGGGTATTGCAGAGTATGGGGGGGTATTGCAGAGTATGGGGGGGTGGGTATTGCAGAGTATGGGGGGGTGGGTATTGCAGAGTATGGGGTGGGGTATTGCAGAGTATGGGGTGGGGTATTGCAGAGTATTGCACTCATACTTTAGCGCTTATTATTTTTATATTGCAGAGTATTGCGCAGGGATGGCTGGATCTGTGACTGCAATTGTCACAGATCCAGCCCACAGTGCGGCAGCTGCTGCTGCCGCCCGCTCCCCCCCCCCTCCCTCTCCTCTCACACTGTACCGAACGGTACAGAGAGGAGAGGGAGGAACCGGCGTCATTACATGACGCCGGTTTGTTTACAAGTGATCGCGCCGTCATTGGACGGCGCGATCACGTGGTAAGGAGCCGCTTCCATTGGCTCCTTACCGCGATCCGTGTTGCTGCGGGTCCCGTGGACCCGCCGAGCGCCGGTGATCGGGTGTGCGCGCCCGCTCGGGCGCGCAATTCTGACTCTCTGGGAGGACGTATATTGACGCCCTCCTAGAGTTAGGGAACCGCCTTGTAGCCGTATTTCGGCTATAGGGCGGTTACCAAGTGGTTAAAATTGTGTGTGCATCTGGTTACTTAGGTAGCTGCAGGGTTTCAAACTACACCAAACTTTGTATGTTAAGTGAACATGCAATTCAAACAATTTAAAACAAAATTATACTTTTCTATAAGTTTACTCTACTCTACTCAGAAAACAGATATTTAATGTTGCTTTTACAATGCACCCCCAGAACATTTTCATTGTATATCAACTATTCTTAGCAGTGAGCATCTGTGACCTATACATGCAGTGTTCTTATTTAATGGAAATATATATGTATGAAACTATGCAGATATGACTGTGATTATTTACTACAGTAGAGAATATTCACCTTTAAAGTGAATTTTATCTTGCAAAGTAAGGTTTCACCTATCTCAGTTAATAAAGTAAAACAGTGAAAATTCCCTTTGCTGAGAAAATCCAATTATGTGCAAAGAAAAGTAAGGAAGGAACAAAAGAATTTTCGCTTGTACATGATTGCTGGATAATAAACAGTATAGCTTCACCTCTTCCATAAAGCTAAGGGGATTTTCTCTTTGCAAAATGCATCTTTCTCTTTGCTTAGCAAATGGGGTGAAGTTGTACTGATTTAAATTATTCCATTAAGTGCAAGCAATAACCCTGTGTGTTGTTTATTTTCATTGCAAATGCTTGGAAATTCTTTGCAAAGATAATTTTTACTTTTTTTCACCTATCACTGAAAATTCATTTTCAAAATAATCATGCTCTACTCCTAAAATAAACCAGTGGCATCATTTTTTTTTTCTGTGAAAAAGAATACTTTAAACTTCTGTTCTACTATTTTAGTATTCTAGTGGAACTGCTAAATAATAGCTATTGACACATTTTCTGCTACAGATGCATTCAGAATGCCCTATTTCAAGCCTATTCTGTTTATTTTCGCATTGTGTGTCACTATATCACTATGGAGTATTTTTTTTTTATTATTTCTTTTTGCAAATAGGTATAGTATTTGTAATGTTGAAAAGTAAAATATGCTATTTTATTGCCTATTCCTTCACGTCAGAATGCCCTATTTAGTGTCTTTCATTTAAAAACAATGGGCCAAATTCTCAAAAAGTCTGCGTAACTTAAATTTCAGCAGTTAAGTTACACTGACTTAAAATTTCTACCTAAGTGCCCGATCGTCAAAGCACTTAGGTAGAAATTTCAGGCCGTGTAAATCAGGCCGTCCCATCATGCTCCGGCAGGTACCCACGTGGTGGGTGCCTACCCACGTGCACCCACCACGTGGGTACCTACCGGAGCATGATGGGACGGTAATGCCTATATAAATGGGATGCAAGGCGCGCTTCCATCATTACAGCGACAACAGGCGATGAGTCAACATCGGAAGAGAGAAGAACAGAAGACCCTGACGTCACAGAAGACCGCGCCGGCTGCCTGTTACTAATTGAGCTAACACACAAACATAGCAGGCAGCCAGCGCTGAAGAAGAAGGCACCGGAGAGCTGCAGAAGAACCGGGGTTCGCCGAGTCAACAGCGGAAGAGGGGAGAAGATGGAAGAAGCCCCCCGGAGTCCGGAGAAGCCCCCCCGGAGAGCGGAAGAAGAAACCCCCCCGGAGAGCGGAGAAGCCCCCCCCGGAGAGCGGAAGAAGAAACCCCCCCGGAGTCCGGAGAAGACCCCCGGAGAGTGGAAGAAGAAGCCCCCCCTGGTAATTGAGCTAATAACGAAGACAGGGGGGGCATCCGGAGCAGAATAAAAAATTATTTTAAAAAGCCTTGTGTTGTGTGTTTACTAACTTTTACTTTTTGCCTCCAGGTGAATGGATAGGGGTACGATGTACCCCATATCCATTCACTTAGGGTGGGGGGCCGGTATCTGGGGGCCCCCTTATTAAAGGGGACTCCCAGATTCCGATAAGCCCCCGCCCGCAGACCCCGACAACCAATGGCAAGGGTTGTCGGGAAGAGGTCCTGTCCTCATCGACATGGGGACAGGGTGCTCTGGGGTGGGGGGGCCCGCAGTGCGCCCCCCTGCCCCAGAGCACCCAACCCCCCCATGTTGAGGGCATGCGGCCTGGCACGGCTCAGGAGGGGGGGGACGCTCGCTCGTCCCCACTCCCATTCCTGACCGGCCGGGTAGCGTGCTTTGGATACGGGTCTGGTATGGATTGTAGGGGGACCCCCTACATCAATTTTTCGGCGTGGGGGGGTCTCCTTACAACCCATACCAGACCTAAGGGCCTGGTATGCTCCTGGGGGGGAACCCATGCCGGTTTTGAATTTAAAAATTGCCGTGGAGTTCTCCCTCAGGAATGCATACCAAATGCCGTCGCTGGAACGGGCCTTTACAATGTGTGACTAACTTTCCACATTATAAAACCAGCCCTAGTTTTGCGCAGGCAAATTCGGAACTTACGCAGAAATCACAGTGCTGAAATGCTTTGAAAATCTGCTTAAGTCCTCATTTGCATACGCAAAGCTGCATTTCAGAGAAATGCCCCCAGTGGCGGATGCGGTACTGCATCCTAAAATCTGACCGTGTAAGTGTCTTACACATGTCAGATTTTCTGCCTAACTTTGGAAAAAGCCTTTTGAGAATCGTTTCCAAAGTTAGGCACAGGGATACGCAGGCTGAACAGCAGTTAAGTCTGCGTATCTCTTTTGAGAATCAGGCCCAATGTCAGCAAACATTCCACTGATAATTACATTTCAGAGTCCTTGCCACACAAATTTCACTATCAGGGGTAATTGTTTAGGTAATAATGATGAAGGAGAAAGTTGAAGTGTATTATTCCTAGAACAAAAATGAAGTATATTGCAGCTTACCACTCCATCTAATTTGGACTATAGCACACCCCAACCTAATTTTTGTAACATAACAGGAGGTGTTCTGTAGTCCACAGGCATTAACTGGGCAGGACTGATAATAACGTTTTGGATTACAGTATAGCACAGGCAGAGTACGAAGGAAGTTACAAGCTCCCTTGATTTCTGTCAGGTCAACAGGTATTTTACGGGCTTACAGCATTTTTAAAGAGTAAATGCATGGAAAAGTGTGTATATATTGCATTTTTTTTTGCCTGGACACACTTTTCCCCATTAGCAATATGAACTGTATGTCAATAGTGGTTCCAGAAAAAGAAAGTTGCCATGTCCAAAGTTGTCTCAAAGTACTGGTTCAATTAAACCCAGCAAGTACTTGACATTCATTTTGATGGCTCATTTTTCTTCTCATTCAAAGCAGGAAGATGATGATGAATATGACACTTTGACTTGGAGCTAGGGTACCATTAGCTGAGACATGCACTCTTCATTACATATTGTCACTACCTATTAATCTTAACTAATCATCTTCCTTTTTTAAGCTAAACTGTGACAATATTTTTCTAGAGTCTAATCAAATCAGAGCTCAGCAGAAATAAATAATATAATGTGTTAACAGACTGAGTTGATGAGTAGGAGGTGAAAGGTTGACAGTGAAAACATTTTCAGTGCTGTGAAAGTTTAGCTACAGTGCCTTAAAAAAATATTCATATCCCTTGGCATTTTACAACCAAAAAAGTAAATGTATTTTATTGTGATTATATGTGATAGACCAACACAAAATGGCACAAAATTGTGAAGTGTAAGAAAATATCTGAAAAGTATGGCGTGCATTTGTATTCAGCCCCCCTGAGGCAATACTTTGTAGAACCACCTCTCGCTGCAATTACAGCTGCAAATCTTTTTGGGGATGTCTCTACCAGCTTTGCACATCTAGAGAGTGACATTGTTGCCCCAGTCTTCTTTGAAAAATAGCTCAAGCTCTGTCAGATTGGATGGAGGAGAGCATCTGTGAACAGCAGCAGTTTAGCAGCAAATTCTCAATTGGACTTAGGTCTAGACTTTGACTGGACCATTCTAACACATGAATATGCTTTGATCTAATCCATTCCATTGTAAATCTGGCTGTAGGTTTAGTTTCATTGTCCTGCTGGAATTTGAACCTCCAGTCTCTTCTCTGTCCCTTCTGAAGAAAAGCATGCTCACAACGTGATGCTGCCATCACCATGTTCCACTCATTGGGCCGGATTCAGATACAATGGCGTATCTGTCCGGCCCGCGTAACGTATCTCCAATACGTTACGCCGAAAGAACTTGCGCCCTTAGTTACGGCGGCGTAACGTATGTGTTGCGGCGTAAGGCTGCGTAATTCAAATGGGGATGTAGGGGGCGTGTTTTATCCAAATGTGTCTTGACCCCGCGTTTTTTACGTTTTGTTTGAACGGCGCATGCGCCGTCCTTAAAATATCCCAGTGTGCATTGCTGTAAATGACGTCGCAAGGATGTCATTGGTTTCGACGTGAACGTAAATTACGTCCAGCCGTATTCGCGAATGACTTACGCAAACGACGTAAACTTTCAAAACTCGGCGTGCGGGAACGACGGCCATACTTAGCATTAGCTATCCCTCACATAGCAGGGGTAACTATACGCCGGAAAAAGCCGAACGCAAACGACGTAACAAAAAAAACGCCGGGCGGTCGTTTCTGAATCGGCGTAAATCCTCATTTGCATATTCCTCGCGTAAAAATACGGAAGCACCACTTAGCAGCCAGCCTGGAATTTCAGCCTAAGATCCGACGGTGTAAAACACTTACACCTGGCGGATCTTAGGGATATCTATGCGTAACTGATTCTCTGAATCAGTCACATAGATACGACCGGCGGAACTCAGAGATACAATGGCATATCAGGAGATACGCCGTTGTATCTCTTTCTGAATCCGGCCTATTGAGTCCACCTGAAGACATAGGGCCAGATTCACGTAGAATCGCGGCGGCGTAACGTATCGTAGATACGTTACACCGCCGCAAGTTTTCATCGCAAGTGCCTGATTCACAAAGCACTTGCGATGAAAACTACGCCGGCGGCCTCCGGCGTAAGCCCGCGTAATTTAAATGGGCGTGTGCCATTTAAATTAGGCTCGCTCCCGCGCCGGACCTACTGCGCATGCTCCGTTTTGGAATTCCCGCCGTGCTTTGCGCGCAGTGACGTCATTTTTTCGAACTGCAACGCGCGTAGCGTAATTCCGTATTCCCGGACAGCTTACGCAAACGACGTTAATTTTTAAATTTCGACGCGGGAACGACGGCCATACTTTATACAGCAATATGATTGCTGTGTAAAGTTAAGGCACCAAAAACGACGACTAACTTTGTGACGGGAAACTAGACTAGCGGCGACGTAGCGAACGCGAAAATCCGTTGTGGATCGCTGTAACTCCTAATTTGCATACCCGACGCTGGTTTACGACGCAAACTCCCCCCAGCGGCGGCCGCGGTACTGCATCCTAAGATCCGACAGAGTAAAACAATTACACCTGTCGGATCTTAGGGATATCTATGCGTAACTGATTCTATGAATCAGTCGCATAGATACTCTGAGAGATACGACGGAGTATCTGAGATACTCCGTCGTATCTCCTTTGTGAATCTGGCCCATAGTAAATAAATTTAAAAAAAGAGTGTGAGTTTTATGTGTTTGATCCACAGGAAGACAAAAATGCGTAAAAAAAAAAACCTTCCTGATGTAATGCTGGTAATTTTTAAATCCTTGGATTAATCATATCAAATGTATAATTACCATAGCACAGTATATTATGCAAACTGAGGAAGATAGCTAAAAGTTTTACAATTTCTTAACACTCGCAGCAAACACCACTTCCAGTAGAAGCGAGTTCGGCATTTTAACTGCTGTAACAGTAAAGAATCCCTTTCTCATATTAAGATTAAAAAGGAAAATGTATATGAAATACTTACCGTAATTTTCCTTTCCTGATGGACTCCATGGCAGCCTACGTGTGGGTTAATCCCGCCTCTCATACCTCATAGGACCCTACTCCCATAAAGCTTTGCTTCTCCCAATAGACTGTGTTCCGTAATATAGCCTACTCCAGCAAAGGGGAGGGAACTCCTGCTGCCATGGAGTCCATCAGGAAAGGAAAATTACGGTAAGTATTTCATATAAATTTTCCTTTTCCCTGACAGACTCCATGGCAGCCTACGTGTGGGAAATAACTAGCCATACACACCCGGGTGGGCAATTTGCTGATTAAAGAAAAGTTTTTAATTGACATTGTCAACAGATAGAACATGTAAACCAAAATTAACCGACGATAAAGAAGCCGGTTCTACGCAGTAGTGTGTCATAAATGTATTCAATGATGACCAAGAGGCCGCTCTGCAGATTACTTCTGGAGAAACGTGTCGGGCAGCCGCCCACGACGTAGCCATGCCCCGAGTAGAATGGGCGGTTACCGCTTCCGGTGGAGCCAAACCCTTCGCTTTATAAGCCCCTTGGATGGCCTGTACAATCCATGCTGCAATAGTTCTAGGGGAAGCACGCATTCCCTTGTTCTTTCCGTGAAAGGAGACAAATAGATGATCGGATTGCCGAAAAGATGCTGTAGCTTCCAGATACTGTTTTAACACATTCCCAACATCCAAAGGATGAATTTCAGAGTCCTCAGAAGAACGAAAGATGGGAAGGACGATCTCCTGGTTCGCATGGAAGACTGATGTAACTTTAGGTTTGTGACCTAGCATAGGAATAAAGACCACACGATCCGGGAAGAACGTAAGGAAAGGTTCCTTACACCCCAATGAGCCAATTTCTGAAACCCTTTTAGCTGAAGTCATGGCCACGAGAAAGACCACCTTGAGAGAAAGAGCTTTGATTGATTGTTGGTCTGAATTCTGCATGTTTGAGAAAAAGTCCAAAACTAGCGGAAGATCCCATTTGGAGAATCTTGGCTTTCTTAGAGTTCTCAGTCGGATAGCTCCTCTGAAAAACTGTCTGACAAGAGTGTGAGTGGCCCAGGATATCCCGGTGAATGCGGAGATAGCCGAGACTTGGACTCTTAGTGAGCTAACAGATAGAGGTAGCTCAAGACCCGTCTGAAGAAAACCTAGAATGTCTTGAATTCTGGGATTACTAGGAGAACCGTCCATAGAAGTGGTATAGTCTGAGAATTTTGACCATATTCTTTGGTAGATTCTGTTAGTACTTGGTCTTCTAGCGTTCAATAGGGTGGAGATGGCTCCGCTTGGACAACCTAACGCTTCCAACCTTCCCCTTTCAAGAACCAGGCCATCAGATGTAGATGGGTTGGACATGGATGAGGAGTCGATCCTTGTAGCAGGAGATCTGGTCTGGATGGGAGAGGAACTGGATCCCGGAAGCTCAATTGAAACAGCAATGGGAACCACGGCCTGTTGGGCCAGTAAGGGACTATTGCCACTATCTCGACTTCCTCCCACCTGAGTCTCGATAGAAACTTGAGGATGACTGGAATTGGAGGGAAGGCATAAGCCCTGCGGAAACCTCCACTGATCCGTTAGGGCATCCACCCCGAAGGCCTGGGGACAGCAACATCTGGTGTAATACTTCTCCAGCTTGAAATTGCATGGGGATGCAAATAGATCCACTTCTGGTGAAAAATCCAGTGACAGGATCCAACTGAAAATCTCGCTGTGGAGAGACCATTCGTTGTTGTCGAGAGATGTCCTCGACAGGAAATCCGCCTGGAGATTCTGAGATCCGGGGAGATATACAGCTGTCAAATCCTTCAAGTGTGCCTGCGCCCAAGACATAATTGGATTCACCTCCTTCAGTAGAGACAGACTGCGAGTGCCACCCTGTCTCTTGATGTACGACACTGCTGACGTATTGTCCATCCTTAGGAGGACTGAAGATCCTTTTATCAGGTGAAGAAACGCTTGTAGGGAACAGAAGGCTGCGCGAAGTTCCAGCACATTGGACACAATTTTCTGGGACGGAAAATCCCACTTCCCTTGGGCTACTTCCTTCAGGCAGAGAGCCCCCCAACCTGTGTTGCTGGCATCTGACGTAATCGTGATCCAAGACACAGGGGCTAGAGAATGGCAATTGAGGAGATTTTTCTTCCACTGTGCCCATCTCACAATCGGAGTTGTGGAAACCATGGTGCCTATAATGTTGAGGTATTGTGAGGCTTTCAGAAAAGGAGATTCTAGAGCGCAACGGATCCTGTCGCGCACAACTGGGATTTTCTCCAGGGGCAATGAGATGGTACTTAGAGATGTATTGAATTGGGCCCCAAGAAAGATCAGAGATTGTGTCGGTACTAGGTGACTCTTCTCCTTGTTTAGTAGCCAACCAAACTCGGTCAGAGTGGAAATGACCAGACCCCGGTGCATCAACATTTGCTCCTTGTTTTGCGATAGCAGCAGCAGGTCGTCTAAGTAGTGGTGTAGATGAACGCCTCTGGTTCTGATCAGGGCCACAACAGCCAGTAAGAGTTTTGAGAATACCCGTGGTGATGTTGTGAGTCCGAACGGGAGACAAACGAATTGGAGGTGAATACTGCCTACTGCGAACCGCAGATACTTCTGAAATTCCATTGCTATGGGCACATGAAATTAAGCATCTTTCAGGTCTATGGCTACAAGCCAGTCGCCTGGTTGAACTGCTTGACGGATCGTGAGCAGCGACTCCATCTTGAATTTCTCCTTTTTGATAAAGGTGTTTAGATGCGTCAGGTCTATCACAGGTCTCCAGGAACCTGACTTTTTTTGGACCAGAAAAAGGGGTGAATAAATCCCCTGGAACCTCTCGGCCGTTGGGACGTGTATAGCAGCACCTTGAGCCACAATGGAGCTTGTGTATGACAGGAGGACTTGTCTTTTTTCCTCTGAGCATGGCATTGTTGTTTGAATGACTTGAAGAATAGGGGGATCTGTAAATGTCCAGGAATGGCCTGTAGATACCGTCTTGACTGACCAGAAATCTTTTATTGAGGCTGCCCAGACATGCTTGAACTGGAAGAGACGAGCCCCGACTCTTTCCGTCTGGGCCGGCTCTATATCAAAAGGATTTAGGGGCGTCACGTCCACTAGAAGAAGGGCTTTTTGCCGGCTTTTGTCCAGAGGGCTGGTTTCTTCTCCAGTTCCTCCTGAAATCACGTCCAGGCCTGTACCGCAGAGCCTCCCTTGCCCGATCTTGATCCTGCCTGGGAAAGAATTTTTTCTGTCCATACGGACGACGATCCTGGGGAAGGAACCCTGACTTACCCCTTGTGGCTCGGGTGATGGCGTCATCTAATTTGTTCCCAAACAGGGAAGAACCCAAGAAGGGTATCTTGCACCATGCCTGTTTAGAGGCAGGGTCAGCCACCCAAGGGCGTAGCCACAGGGCGCGCATGGCCGTCACGGAGGAGAGCATGACCCGAGACACTAGACGGATAAGGTCAAGGGAGGCTTCCCCCAAGAAAACTGAAGCCATCTTTAGTTCTTGGACTGGAATGCTTCTGGCTATGTCTTCAGAGACACAAGACAATACAGAGTCCATCTCACCTGTCCAGGCCTCCATTGCTTTTGACAGGGCTGCAAGAGCTAAGGCTGGTTTACAAGCCATGCCGGCTGTAATGTAAATGCGTTTTAAGTTAGTGTCTATTTTCCTCTCCAGACCATCCTTAAAGGAAACGGTGTCTTCCAAAGGGAGAGTGACATGTTTCACCAGTCTCATCAAGGCCGCATCAACTAGAGGAGCTGATTCTAAGTGTCTCACCTCTTCACTTTTGAATGGGTACAGCTTCGCTATCTTGGATAGTAAAGAATTTTTCTTGTCTGTGCCGGACCATTCATCAGTAATTACATCTCCTAGCTCACCAAGGAGGGGAAAATTTGGGCGGTCTTTTTTAAGCTGGTTGAAGTACTTCCTTTGCTTGGAAGGTGCTTCTACTGGATCTTCCCACTTTAAAGCGTCCTTGACTGCTTTTACCAATGTTGGAACCAGGGAAAAATCAAAACCTGCAGCATAATTGACATTTTACATATCACTGTCTGAAGACACACTTGGGGCGTGGTTAACTCGAGAGGGCCCCGCAGCTTCAGGATCATCCTGCACCAGGACTGGGGATGGTTCAACAGGAGGAACAACCGCTTGGACGGGATTAGAGCCGTTCAAGGACTCTTGGACCACTCTTCTGACCAGGGCTTCCACCTGCTGGTCTTCACCCCCTCTTTCCCTTACAGCACGGGAATAACAGGGCTCACAGAGGGATTTTCCTTCTGGGACCTGGGCTCTACATCCCCAACAGGAATTCCTTCCAGAGTGACTGGAATGGCGGTGAGAGCGGTGACCAGACGAGGATCTAGAACCTTCTCTATAATGTTTAGACGAAGATCTAGAGCTTCTAGAATTTGATTGATGTTTTTGCGATTGAGTATC
This sequence comes from Rana temporaria, assembly GCF_905171775.1. Lineage (NCBI taxonomy): Eukaryota > Metazoa > Chordata > Amphibia > Anura > Ranidae > Rana > Rana temporaria. The sequence continues at coordinate 336,797,472 of NC_053490.1, read as the reverse complement.
AACATTATCTTCACGTGCTATTATTTGAGGAATAGACCTAGAGGGACTGGAAACAGAAAAGACAAAAAAGGTATATATTTTATTTTATTTTTTAAAAGCCAAAAACCCAATAGAAAACAGGTAGAGGGAAAATAATTCCATCCTACCTGCAGCGTAAGGTTTGGCCACAGGGGGGCGGTGACACATCCATAGCAGAGAAGGTATACAATACTGAAACAGACCAGTGAAAAAAAGAAAATGGTAAGGCAATGAGAACCAGCACAAATATACCCAAACACAAAGGCAGTGAACCAGCACTGTCTCTTACCTTTAGGACAAACGAATACACCTAGTATACACTGCTCCCGGATTGTGACACCAAATAGCTGTATCTGACAGCTATTTAAACTTGCCGCCACGCAATGACATCACCGCGCTCGGACGTGTGCGTCACGCGCTTGCGCAGTGTCCGGCGTCACCCCCGCAGGCCTCGCGCGCATGCGCGATCTTGACCAACTGGACGGAACTGCGCGTGTGCAACCAAGCCTCGTTCGGGAAATGAGACCGGCGCACGCGCAACACCATCTGAAGGCGGCGAGGCCGGAACGCAATGCGTTCCAGCGGCCATAGATACCTCCTAAACGACAGACAACATACAAAAACCGGCTGCCATGAGTAAGTAAAAATATACATTACCACCGCGAAGTCCCACGATCCCGCCTGGAGCAAGGGGCCACCGCTGCCCATATTGTGTAGACTGGGTCACTTAGAAACAAAGCCTCCTGCTAATAGCCAGGATGTATGGCCAATTTCTACCGCTTACCTGCCAATGGCAGGTTAGTAAGCACCATAAACCTACTGCAGACGTCCATCTTGCTAATAGCCAAGATTTAATGGAAAAAGGCATAACTACCAGGACTTTCGGACCGAGGGACATACTTCTTCTTAGGTAAAAACAACCTAGGTCCTAGGAGGAGGACAAAAAAGGAACACAGTCTATTGGGAGAAGCAAAGCTTTATGGGAGTAGGGTCCTATGAGGTATGAGAGGCGGGATTAACCCACACGTAGGCTGCCATGGAGTCTGTCAGGAAACATTTTTTCATCCAATCAAATCAAATGTAATCAAATTAAATCATGGGATATGATTTCTTCAGGGACCTTAGAGTAAATAGGTTTTTACAATTAACTGATCACTTTTGATATATTTATACTATACATTGTGATAATTTCTTCCTTTAAGTGACACTTTTCTAGAGGGAATATATGTAAAATTTGTAATTGTTCTTTATACCGAATGTCCTCCAACCCCCTTCTTAATTTTGTTGCTATTCTGGGAAGTCCCTCTAGTTTACACTACAATATAGAAACATAGAAAATTGAAGACAGAAAAAGATAGGGTAGTCCATTGAGTCTGCCCATTTTGTTTTATTATTATTATTTATTTATTTTTGGGGGGTTGTGTTTTTTTTCTTTTTGTTTGTTTTTGCTTTGTTCTTTTTTTTATTAACTTTATTGTCTGACTATCGATCTATGTTTCTCACAATCATGTTTGAAGCCATTTACTGTTGACTGTCACACTACCTCTGCTGGTAGTTTATTTTTATTATTTTTTTTTAAAACGAACATGTTATACTTACCTCCACTGTGCAGCTCGTTTTGCACAGTGTTCCTGAACCTGGTCTTCTGGGGTCTCTCGGCGGCTGTCTCGGCTTCTCCCCGCAAGAACTCAACACCTTCATGTAAGGGAGCTCGCATGGTGTTGAGTTCCTGCAGGCGCGCTCCCGTGATACAGCCAGCGGCTATTGCCGCTCACTGTATCACTCAGCCCGCCCCCAGCGCGCGCGTCATTGGATGTGATTGACAGCAGCGCGAGCCAATGGCTGCGCTGCTTTCAATCCATCCAGTGTAGCCAATCAACGGCCAGGCTCAGAAACTAAGGGCCAAATCCACAGCCCCGCAACGCAACGTAACTTAAGTGATTTAAGTTACACTTCCGCAAATTTCCTAAGTTAGGTATCGATCCACAACACACTTACCTGGAAATTTGCGGCGGTGTAACTCAAATCCGTCCGGCGCAAGGCGTGCCGAATCTAATGGGGCGAGTCCCATTTAAATTAGGCGCGCTCCCGCGCCGGACGTACTGCGCATGCTCCGTCGGGTAACTTACCCGACGTGCATTGCGCTAACTGACGTCGCTCCGACGTCATTTGCTTAGACGGTAACGTAAATGGCGTCCAGCGCCATTCACGGATGTCTTACGCAAACGGCGTAGAGTTTGAATTTTCGACGTGGGAACGACGGCCATACTTAATAGGGCTTAGTCAAATAGGACTCAGCCCTATTTTTACACGGCGTAACTCGGCGTAAACGACGTAGCATTAGAGCGACGGGCCCGTTGGAGCGTTCGTGGATCGCCGTAAGTGTTCATTTGCATATTCTACACCGGCCGCAATGGCCTCGCCACCTAGCGGCCGGCCTAGAATTGCATCCTTAAGATCCGACAGTGTAATTCAATTACACATGTTGGATCTTCTGTCTATCTCTTGGAAACTGATTCTGTGGATCAGTTCCAAAGATATAAACAGGGATACGACGGCGTATCAGTAGATACGCTGTCGTATCTCTTTTGAGGATATGGTCCTAAGAGGATAATGGGGGACTTTCAAAGGGTCAAATAAGTAAAACGAGGGCTCGGGGGGGGTGATATTGACGGATGTTTTTTCACCTTAATGCATAGGCTGCATTTAGGTGAAAAAACATTTACCTTTACAACTCCTTTAAATAATACTTCCTAAGATTAGCTTTGAACTTTCTTCCAGTTAGTTTGAGGTCATGTCCCTGTGCTCTTAATTTTGGCTTTATATTGAAAAAACTGCCCTCCTAAACCCTTTTTACCCCCTTGATGTATTTATTTCTATTTGTTTTTATTTAAAAAAAAAATTAAAAACATACACAATTCACATTAAATTACATTTATGTTAAACTTATACAAAAAGATTCATCTTTAAATGCACTCAACATAACTTAAATATACATGACAACATTAAAGACAACATTCTCGATTTGGGTCTATCTTACACCTTTTTATCTTTCTCCCTCTCCTTTATCCTCCCTCTTCTCTTATGCTTTCCCTCCATCTTCCTCCAAAAAAAAAAAAAAAAAAAAAAAAAAGGGGGGGAGGGAGGAGGAATTAAATACTACGTGTATCTTTATCCTCTTCTCCCTTTCGTGATACCTATCAAAATATCTTTATGTGTTTTATTTTATATTTATCCCCAGTGACTAAATCCATTTATTTTTATTTTTCCTTCCTTTCCCTTCCTCTTAAGGGGGAAAAGTTGATTAACATTTCTCTCCTTCAAATCCACTCGTGCAAAAAAAAAAAAAAAAAGGGGGGGGGGAGGAATTAAATACTACGTGCATCTTCATCCTCTTCTCCCTTTCGTGATACCTATCAAAATATCTTTATGTGTTTTATTTTATATTTATCCCCAGTGACTAAATCCATTTATTTTTATTTTTCCTTCCTTTCCTTCCTCTTAAGGGGGAAAATTTAATTAACATTTCTCCCCTTCAAATCCACTCGTGCAAAAAAAAAAAAAAAAAAAAAAAGAAAAAAACCCCTACCCACTTCCCCTTTCCTATTCAGTGTCAAATCATTATTTAATTCCTTATTAATTCTCTGTGAAGAGAAAGGAAAAAAAAAAAAAACCCACAGCTCCCACCATACCCACTTCCCTTTTCCTGTTCAGTGTCAAATCATTATTTAATTCCTTATTAAGTCTCTGTGAAGAAAAAATAAAAAAAAAAGCCCAAAAAGGGGGGGGGGAGAGGAATTAAATACTTCATGTATCTCTATCCTCTTCTCCCTTTCGTGATACCTATCAAAATTCTTTATGTGTTTAACTTTATATTTATTCCCAGTGACTAAATCCATTTATTTTTATTTCCTCTTCCTTTCCTCTTAAGGGGGGAAATTTAACTAACATTTCTCCCCTTCAAATCCACTCGTGCAGAAAGGGAAAAAAAAAAAAAGGGGGGGGGAAAGGGGAGGGAGGGAAAGACAAAAGGGAAAAAAAAAAAAAAAACCTTTAGGGAGTGACCTCCCTCTCTCTCCAGAGGTACTAAACCCACAAGCATACCTACATCCTATCTTCCCTGCTCATAAGATCTTGATAGAGCTGGGATTGCTTAAAGTCCACCCAGCCTCTCCAGATCCCTGCTTTTCTCTGGTTTATTTCCCAGTGCTGATCTTCCTCCATATTTCTAATTTTTTCCACTTCCTTTAACCATTCTTGTATTGACGGGGCCTGTTTTTCCTTCCATTTTTTCGGAATCAATAATTTTGTTATATTTAGTAAAATAGGCACAATTGATGTTTTATATTTTTTCCTGGGTATGGTTGTTACATGGAACAAACACTGCCAGGGCTCCAAAATAATCTCTACTTTACTAATCTCTTTTATTATTTCTAATATTTGTTTCCAGTATTGTTGGATTTTAGGGCACTGCCACCAGATATGGGCATGGGTTCCCACCTCCCCACACTCCCTCCAACACAAGGGTGAGACCTGGGGGTTTATCTTATGTAGTTTTGCTGGGACGTAGTACCACTTAACTAATAATTTAAAATTCATTTCTTTTATCCGGGTATTTATTGATGTTGAGTGTACATAATCTACAACTTTATTTCTCATATTTTCTGATAATATTTGGTTTAATTCCCTTTCCCAACTTCTTGTTGGGCATATAGCTCCAACTTCCTGTTGTATTATCAGAAGCTTATAGATGGTTGAAATTCCGTAACCCCCTGTGTCCGTTTGGTCCACTAATTTTTCCCATACATTTAATTCACCAATCCCCCTGAGTGGTCTAGGAAGGGAACCTAGAAAATGTTGCAATTGTTTATATCTCCAGACCTCCCAAGGGGAGGGCCCATATATTTCACGGAGTTCACTTAGTGAGCAAAAGACATTCCCCTTCATTACATCCCTCAATCTTAAATAAGGTGCTGTAGTCCATTTTAGATATAATTTGTTGTCCTTCCCCGGAGGAAAGTAGTTGTTTCCTGTTAAGGGCATTAAGGGACTATTTTGTTGTAACTGTGAACCTTTGGCTAGTTTATCCCAGGTGTTAAATACTACCGAAGTAATTGGTGCCATTGGTTCCGTCAACCCTCTAAACTGCCTCGGGATCCAGAGAATCTGCCCCAACACTACTTTAGAAATTTTCTCTTCCAAATCTACCCATTTTTTTATTTTTTTCCCCTGGGAAGCACATGCCCAATCTATAGCTCGCCTCAAGATCGCCGCCTCGTAATATTTTTCAAAGTCGGGGAAAAAGACCCCCCCCTTTTCTTTAGTCTTTGTTAGTATCCGAAAAGCAATACGATTTTTTTTGTTATTCCATACAAATCTCTGTATTACTGATCGTAATGTTTTAAAGAAGGTCCCAGGAATATCTATTGGTAAACTCTGAAAAATATATAGGGCCCTTGGGAGGATCATCATTTTGACTACATTTATTCGCCCGAACCATGATAGTCTATGGGCAGGGTATCCTTTGAGTTCACTATTAATATTATTCAGCAGGGATATATAATTATCTTGGTATAAATCTGTATTTGATTTTGATAGTAACACCCCTAGATATTTCAACCCCTTTGTCTTCCACTTGAATGGGTACACTCTCTGAAGGTCCCTACTGTGATTTGTTGGTACCGAGATATTCAAGATTTCTGTCTTATCCATATTCACTTTTAGATTTGATACTAAGCTGTATTTTCCCACTTCCTCCAAAGTTTTTGGGAGAGTTTGTACAGGGTTTCTTAGATATATTATGATATCATCTGCAAAAGCCGATATTTTGTATTCTTGTCCCCCCACCTCTATACCTTGAATCTCTTGATTAGTTTTTATCGAAGTCAGAAATGGTTCCAAGGACAACACAAAGAGCAGGGGGGACAATGGACAGCCCTGTCGCGTCCCATTAAAAAGCCTAAAGCTTTCAGATAGGGTCCCATTAACTTGAATTTGCGCCGTTGGGATAGAATATAGGGCCCCTATCCATTTTTATCATTTGTGGGCCTAAACCATATTTCTTTAATGTCTGTAGCATAAAATCCCAGTCTAGTCTATCAAAGGCCTTCTCGGCATCTATTGATAGAAACAAGGCTGGTCTTCTGCTTTTTTTGGCTTCGTGTATTAAGAGAACAGTTTTTAAGATATTGTCTCGAGTCTCTCTACCCGGTACAAAGCCTGCTTGATCTTCCTCTATAAGATCCGGCATAAAGGGTTTTAGTCTTTCGGCCAATATCCTCGCATAGATTTTCATATCTTCGTTGATTAAAGATATTGGCCTAAAACTAGAACACATTGTGGGGTCTTTTCCATCTTTTGCTAAGAGGGATATATAGGCACCAAGGGCTTCTCCCCGTATTTTCTGTCCTTCCCCTATTGAATTCATATATCGGTGAAAATGTGGGCACAGGATATCAACAAATTTCCTATAATATAAAGATGTGTAACCATCAGGGCCGGGGCTTTTTCCCAATCTGCTGTTTTTTATGGCCAGCTCTATTTCTTCTCTAGTAATATTTTTATCTAATCCTTTTGAGTCATCTTCAGTTATCTCTGGTAACTTAATTCCCCTTAAATATTTATTTATTTTATCTTTTCTATCTTGGATATCCCCTGGATCCTGTACGTCATTTACTTTATATAATTGTTGATAATATTCCATAAAAATCTTACTAATATCTCTGGTGGAATGTTTAATTTCCCCCAGTTTGTTTTTAATCTTAGCTATATAATTTGGTTTTCTCCTGGGTTTAATCTGTCCTGCCAGCATTTTCCCCGGTTTATTGCCCCATTTATACTGTTTTTTAGCCATTTTATTAAAAATACGTTTAGTCTCTAATTGTAACATATCTCTCAGGGCTTCCCTTTTTTCCAGCAGCTTATTCAGTACGTCTTTATCATTTTTTTTTTTTATGTTTCTGTTCTAAGTCCTGAATATCCTGTAATAGTTGTTGTTTTTGTGCTGTCCAGATTTTTTTCCTCTTTGCTCCCTCTGCAATCAATCTCCCCCTCATAAATACCTTATGTGCTTCCCATAAAACAGATGGAGCAATATTCTCTATGTTGTTCTCTATAAAAAAGAAATTCATTTCCCTTCCCAAATCCTCTGCTATACTGTGATTATCCAGAAGTGTTTCGTCCAGCCTCCAAGATCCTTGCCTTTCCGGTACATCTTCCAGCTCTAGGCTGATTATGACCGGTGCATGATCAGAGAGGGTGATCGACTTCACCTCTGCCTTTTTCAATCCCTCTAATAACAAATGGTCTAAAAAAATGTAATCTATTCTTGAATAGGAAGAATGCACCTGGGAGAAGTATGTAAAGTCCTTCCCTTTTGGGTACAGGACTCTCCAGGCATCTACCAGGTGCTGCTGATATAGTTTTTGTTTAACTGACCTTAGATGTTTACCCTCTGATCGGAGAGAGATGGGTTGGGTATCTAAACATGGATCGAACACAAAGTTTAAGTCCCCCGCCATGATCACTTTTCCCTCCCTAAAGTTCTCTAGCCTTTTCAATACATTTCTTAAAAATAAACTAGGATGAACATTAGGGCAATAAATGTTTACCAGCGTGTATTCCTTATTAAATAGGTAACCTTTTACAAACAAAAATCTCCCCTCTGGATCTGACTCCATCGCTTTTAAAGTAAATGGGGTGTTCCTATCAAAACCTATGGCCACTCCTCTAGATCTCTTGTCCGAGGAGTAACCATGCATCCATACTGGAAAACCAATAGTATTCAGTCCTACCTTGGTGGAGTGTTTAAAGTGGGTTTCTTGCAAAAAAACGACATTCGCTATCCAACTTTTTAATTCTTGCAGTATTTGATGTCGTTTACTAGGGTTGTTTAGACCTCTGACATTATAACTAATTATTTTTAGGGGGGTCATTTCTCAAATATAAGCAATATTTTTCTATGGAGGAATTAACTCTTTTATTTCTATCCGGGTTGACCCAATCGACTGACAACATAAAAACAAAAATTACTAAACTACACATTCCTTCTTCCCAATATCCCCTCCCTCCCCCCTCCCCCCTACATTGAATATCAATGTCATATCCCATCCAGCTGTCGCCAAAGACAGGCGTCCAACTGGTTGGGGTTGGCTCCTAGGGGTCTCAATATGACCTGCCGGTCGCCGGGTCCTCATCCCCGCTACGGGAATGGTCCACGGAGACCGGCAGGGCATAAGCCATCCCGCCGTACCCTCCCCAAGAGGACACTCCCTTACTCCCTCCCCCACCTGCAAGAGACTCCCATCCATTCATTTTTTATTCCTTTATTTTACCCCCTTGTTTAAATACTTGAAGGATAGATAGAACTCTAGACCCTCACCCACGGCTGCTCTCTCAATTGTTTCCACTCTGGGGCTTTTCTTTCCCAATTTTCTATTTGTGGTACTGGTATATCCAGTTTACCACAAAAACTTTTTAAATCCTCTGGAAATCGCAGTATGGCTGAAATCCCCTGGTTATTTACCGTTAAACAAGCTGGAAATCCCCATCGGTAAATAATTTTTTTCTCCTGTAATAGTTTTACCAGGGGCTTTAATGCCCTCCTGCGAGCCAGGGTCTCTTGTGATAAATCTGTAAAGACCAGGATCTCTGTACTCATATATTTCACCGGTTCTGATCCTCTCAGTCCCTGTACAACTTCCTGTTTTACCTTAAAATCCAGAAACCTTGCTATTACATCTCTTGCTATACCTGTTGGTGGGTTAGTTATTCTTTGGACTCTGTGTACTCTTTCAAAACTAATCGGTGCTGTTGCTTCTCTCTTTAAGATTTTATTGAACAATTTGAGGATCGTGGTCTCTAGCTTGCTATTGTCTACTGATTCCGGCAGACCACGTATCCTCAAATTGTTACGTCTATTCCGATTCTCTTGATCCTCTAATTTATACCGGATATTTCTCATTTCAACCCAATCTGAATCGATTCTTTCCCTTAGTTCCAGAATCGCATCTTTATGTTCATCTAGATGGGCTTCTGATTCTTCCACTCTATGTAAAACGTTTTGTATATCTGTTCGAGTAGCACTCAGTTCTCTTTTAATCATACCCTCTAAATGGGCCATCATTTCCACCATATCCTGCTTTGTCGGTAGTGCCTGAAGCTTATCTATATCTTTTTCCATCTTTTTTTTGTAGTGGATCATGTTGTATTCCTATATCCGTATCCTTCCCCTGTACTTCTGCTAACTGAGTTATTACCTCTGGGGTTGCTACTCCTTGGTCCCCCCTCTGATCCAATTGTTCCGGTACCAGATACGATTTTATAGAATTACTACTGTCAATTGGGTTTGTTTTTCCTCCCCTTCTCCCCCTTCCCCCCATCCTTCTACCTTCTCTAGAGTTACTAGGGCTTGTTTGGAATATTGAATTTTAATTCTAATTTAGATCTTTTTGCTTCTCCTTAGACAACTCTTTAACACTTTAAGGCCTCCTCCTAATAGAGGGGGGACAATAGGGGGGGACAGTAGGCGGAAATAGAAGGCAATAGAGTGGTGTTTACCACTTACAGTTTTTATACTTTTTACAGCCTTCTACTTTAAATCTTAAATAGATATTAGATATCCTCGTTATTACATACACACAGAGAAAAGGCGGAGAAATTTGACAGACCGCCCCTCCCCTATCCACCTCTATCTCCTCTGTATTCAAGTCTCAATGTCCGTTCCAGAAAAAAAGGGGGAGACAGAGGGGGGAGATGCGGATTACTTGCCACAAAAATCCCTGTGCGATATATTAGTCAATCCAACAATCCAACAATAGCATTTTTACCCCCAAAAAAGATATCCCTTTGAATTACCAGTTACCAGTGATCACAATGATTGTCTGTACTTTGAGGGCTGGATCTAGCGCCCCAATTTGACAGACCGCCCCTCCCCTATCCACCTCTATCTCCTCTGTATTCAAGTCTCAATGTCCGTTCCAGAAAAAAAGGGGGAGACAGAGGGGGGAGATGCGGATTACTTGCCACAAAAATCCCTGTGCGATATATTAGTCAATCCAACAATCCAACAATAGCATTTTTACCCCCAAAAAAGATATCCCTTTGAATTACCAGTTACCAGTGATCACAATGATTGTCTGTACTTTGAGGGCTGGATCTAGCGCCCCAAAAAAAAAAGGAAGGGGGGGGGAAACTCCAAGCCTCCAAGCCTCCAGGCGGTCACTTTCAATATTCAGTATGTCCCATATGTATGTGTAGTCATTTAGGAACTCACATTCAGCGGCACATAGGAGATATAACTAAAGAATCAAGTAGCTTTCTGAAGAGTCCTCCAAAAAAAAAAAAATATTCTCCTCTTATACTTTAAATCATGCTTAAATCATGCTGTATCTTTATATCTTGTACCATATCATTTTTCCCGTCCAGCTTACCCCTCGGCTGCTGCCCAGTCTTATCCTTCTTTCCTTGTCTTCCCACGCTGTGAAATTTATGGTTCAATCTGCCTTGATCGAGCTCTCGTCTCCTTGTTCCTCCTCACAATACAGGCAGACAGAACTCCTCCTTCACCTAGCCATGTGATACACCGACCGGCCAATGGGAGGGCACAGATCTCGACGTGTCCTGCACACCCCGGTCCTCGAAGCGGGGTACACAACGGGTCACACGGGGTACACGAAGGACACGGAGTCACGGGGTATGCAGCTAGACAGCCCAGAGGACCGGCATCCAAGCACCGGACCACCAGGACGGAGCAGCGAAGCAGCGGAGACAGCAGCAGAGCGCCAGGCAGCACGGCACAACACGAGCAACCCGGACAGGGGTATACAGTTTTACCGCTTTTTTTCAGATTTCAGATTTCCAATCCTATTCACAGCCTGAGCGATAGCAAGCATAGTAATGGCAATAACGATGAGAGCGGACGTAGAAACAGCTGAGGGTAAGACTATGGTAGTAGTGGAGCTAGTAACAGCTCAGCGGCGACGACAGCAAGACAGCAGCATCAGGAGATTAGCAGGACGTTAGCCATAGCAATATTAACCCAAAGAAAGGACAGAGACAAGTGCTGGCATACAGAGCGAGACCCAGCCAAGAGGAACAGCCTATGAGCATATGAGGGTCAAAAATAGGCAGGCAGGTCAGGCATACTAATTGTGCTTAACAGCTATTGCATGTCCACTTCAGGGAGAGACGGCGAGACTCACGGCCTCACACACTTTGGCGCCATAGTGTGGCTCCTCCCCCGACGACCAAAGGTCTTTTTCTCCAGACTGTTCCTGAAGTCACTCTCAATATGTTTTATCCCCCAAATCTTTCACCATTTTATTTTTACTCGTCTCTGGACTCATTCTATTTTATCAATATTCTTCTGTAAGTAAGGTCTCCAGTGCCGGACACGGTATTCTAAATGAGGTCTCACTAAAGATCTATATAGGGATCTTTTTCTTCTTGATGAACCCTCTGCACACTGCTTACACCCTTTCCAGCAAACCATGCAATGAAAAACACAGATTCAGGTGGCTCCACAGCCAGAGAAACAGCTAATAAAACATATGTTTTTGATTGTTTTTTTTTTTTTAGAGCAGGGGAGACTTTGGTGGTCTATTAGACCCCTGATGTTTCCATAAAGAGTACAGGTCACCTGCCCAAAACTATCGCATGGAGAATTGTTAGCCCCCTACTGATAGGAATGAAGTTATGAGGAAAAAAAGTTGTAAAAAAATGTTAATAAAATAAATTACAGTTAATTAAAAAAAAATGTAAGTGCCAACCCCCCCCCCCCCCACCACCACATACATGCAAATAAAAACTTTCGCTTAGGTCCCACACTGATATGTAAAATGCAATTGCACCACATACTGTGTGTGAGGTATCGCTGTGAATATCAGAGTGAGAGCAATAATTCTTGGGCCATCATTCTTGAGTAACTCTACAATGATAGCAAAGGCTTTTATAGCATCATTTATGGAAACATTTTAGGTACCATAGTTTGTCGCCACTTATCTGGTGCATGGCGTTTGGAATCCTGGGCCATATTCTGAAAGAATCTCCGCCTGCTTCGCTTAGGGCACTTACACTCCGCTGTCCCAACTTACTGGAGCAGGTGTTGTATTCCCCAACCACTTGCTCCATAACTTGGGACAGCGGAGTGTAAGTGTCCCGGCGTAGCCTGGCGGATCTCCAAGGGGGCGGCTTATATTCAAATGAAGCGCGCCCCCGATGCAAAAGAACTGGGCATGCGCCGGGCTGCAAAAAGCCCAGTGCGCATGCTCCAGTTCTCGGCGGAAAACGTCAATGACGCCGACGTGTGCGTCATTGACGTAAAGTCGTATTCAAGAACGACTTACGTAAACGACGTATCCGACGAAAAAACACGACGGGGACCCGACGCCATCCGTAACATGGCCTACGCGAGACTTGCGGAAACTTACCCCTCATATAGCAGGGGTAAGTTTCCGCTTACGCAAACGACGTTAGCGACGGTTACGCGACGCGAACTCGTTCGGGAATCGGCGTAGAAGGATCATTTGCATATGCAAATGACTCCTTCACGTAAATGCCATCTAGCGGCGGCCGGCGTCATTGCATTTAAGATCCGCCAGTGTAAGTGACTTACAGATGGCGGATCTTAAGTGTATCTATGCAAAAATGATTCTGAGAATCAGGAGCATAGATACACTGGCCAAAAAAGGGAGTTACGATGGAGTATCCTGAGATACTCCATCGTAACTTCTCTGAGAATATGGCCCCCTGTCATGTTTGGTATCTATTTTCTTAACACAACACCATCTTTTACATTGTATATTTTACTAAGAAAAAAAGTTGTATTATATTGTGTTTGTCTGCACTCAAATTTAACATATTTTTTCCTGAAAAATTGCATTTGATAATTGGCTGTGTAAATGTCATGTGACATAAAAATTGCAACAGCCACTATTTTATTTTCCAGGTCCTGTGCTTTAATATTTTTTATTTTAGAACCTCCAAATATTATATAACAACAAAAAAAAAGATTTAACATGTTTATATATATTTTTTTTAATTGCCCTTGATGGCAAGTGGTTAAAGTTTCTTTAAAAATAACATTTTAAGTTATTGTTTTCTTACCTAAGTCTACTGTCTGTGTACTCTCCACAGCAAATAAATATGGATTCCTGCGCTGACCAGTGTTCTCTTCATGACATCACCTTGTTTCTCATTCCTGAGCAGCTTGAGAAGACTCCACTGCTGAATAGCTAATAGCAAGTGTCTATGTCACTCAGGGTGTGATTTGGACAGCCATAGATAAATCCTCTTACAGAGAAGAAGATTAAAGATTTGGAACCAAGCCTATCATATGGCCATATATTTTAGAAGTAAAATGGGATGGATGGCAAATTAGTGTCAGAAGATGCACTTTAATTAATACATATCTGTATTCATTTTTTTTTATTATCTATATATTGTTTTATATATCATTGTTTATTTATTATGTATATAGAAGCTCAAGTCAAGTCAATCCTGAACAATCACTTCTCTCTATTGCGCCATTAAAAAGGATTTTATCTAGTCAGTACTACCACCAATACTTTTATCAGTGACTAATGAATACCCACTGTCACCATGCCAACTTGTTATAATCTCCCTTTGTATTTTGCGTATCATTTCTCAGTGTACAGTATGTTATACTGATCTACTTTTCTGTAAGCAAAAAATAATAATATAATATAAATTTACGTTAATTTCCTTTTTCAACAGCTTCCCTTCTGATGCTACTTAAATTCTGAATTGATAACACTTTCTAAACTTAGCAATGTCCCTTTATCAAAGCACACTTTCCTTCCAATAAAAAGGGAAATTTTCTTTGTGTGTTTTGAGGCTGGAAATTAAGGGTTGAACTTCAAAAAGCTTTCATTTTTTCTCCTAAAAAAACAATTAAACTTAGCGAAGGTCCACATTAAAAAAACCCATAAAGGGCCGGATTCAGAAAGATGAGCGCATCTTTCTTCTGGCGTAACGTATCTCCGTTACAGTACGCCGCTGTAACGTATCTCCGATACGTTTTGCCGCTGTAACTTTGGGCGCAAGTTCTGTATTCAGAAAGAACTTGCGCCCTTAGTTACGGCGGCGTAACGTATGTGTTGCGGCGTAAGGCCGCCTATTTCAAATGGGGATGTTGGGGGCGTGTTGTATTTAAATTTTACTTGACCCCCGCGTTTTTGACGTTTTTTTTGAACGCCGCATGCACAGTCTGTAAAATATCCCAGTGTGCATTGCGCCAAAGTACGCTGCAAGGACGTATTGGATTAGACGTGAATGTAAATGACGTCCAGCCCTATTCGCGAACAACTTACGCAAACGACATAACATTTTCAAAACTCGGCGCGGGAACGACGGCCATACTTAACATTAGCTATGCCTCATATAGCAGGGGTAACTATACGCCGAAAAAAGCCTAACGTAAACGACGTAAAAAAATGCGCCGGCGGGACGTACGTTTCTGAATCGGTGTAAATACCAAATTAGCATATTCCTTGCGTAACTATACGGAAGCGACACCTAGCGGCCAGCGTGATTATGCAGCCTAAGATCCGACAGTGTAAGGCCTCGTACAGACGACCGGATCTATCCGCTGGGATTGATCCGCGGATCAGTTCCAGCAGATAGATCCGGTCGTCTGTACGTTCGAGCGGACATTTCCCGGCGGATAAAAATCCAGCCGACGGATTCCCAGCGGATAAAAATTTTGTAGCATGCTACAAAATCTATCCGCTGGAATCCAGTCCAGCGGACTGATCCGGTCGTCTGTACAGACTCACCGGATCAGTCCGTCCGCTCCCATCCCTCGCATGCGTCGTAATGATTCGACGCATGCGTGGAAGTGTTTACCTTCCAGCGTCGCGCACGTCGCCACGTCATCGTCTCTGAATCAGGCGCATAGATACGACCGACCGCACTCAGAGATACGACGGCGTATCAGGAGATACGCCATCGTATCTCTTTTCTGAATCCGGCCCATGGTGATTGTTTTTTTTCTGCTTTTCCAGTCAGCGACACATTTCCCCAATTTTAGAGTTTATTCAGTGTACACTAAATATTTACTCTATTAATGGTTGGTCTCCCAGCTATGAATCAAATTGGCAGGAGTTTTACAGGCTGAAAACAGACTTGAATCATCCTTATTCTAAATCTCTGCAGTGAAATGAGAAGTGTTGTTTTGTCAGGCATGAGTGCTGTATTGTTTCATGCTAGGAGACACTATGTCGATATAAAAGGTGTTAAAGGGAAGACAGAATCAAAATGACACTCCCTTGGCTCAAACAAATCAATTATTGCAGGTTAACTGAGAAATAGCAGTGAGATATCAGAGACCCAAGATTCATGGTCCATAAACTCCTTTCCGATTTTTGGAAAAGGAATTTAAAAGACCATAAAAAGGATTTAGCTGTTTAGGAAGAGAAACGCTTGGTTGATTTACTAAAGTCAAATAGGCTGTTCACTTTGCTACAGAAGTGACACTTCACAAGGTAATTTTACCCAGAATATAGAATGAGGTGAAGTTCTTTTGGCTTCCATCATACAATTATGTGCAAGCAAAATGCATTTAAAAAATAAATAATAATTGGGTATTCTTTGCAAAGTGAAAAATGTCACCACAAGCACTAAGCTCTGGGTATAATTTTCTTACAAAATGCAACTATCCTGGCAAACTTCTTATTTCTCCTTAGTATATCAACCCCAATGTGCTAACTGTTTTTTGTCTGGAGCAAGGTGTGATATGATTAGCATTCCATTATAGTGCATTTGAATGTTTGTTTGCCTGCTACTGTGTGTTTTGACCTTCAATGGTGTAAAAACTCTGAATGTTGTTATTGCTCAGACTCTGGGTCCCAATGACCCTGAATTGTTTTGATATGATAAAAAGATCAAAGCAGCCTAATCCCTCTTTCAGTTCTTTTATTTTTACCAGCCTCTCCTACACCAGCTTGATCAATTCCTACCTAATAGAGATGAAATCAGGCATATTCATATCCTAATCTGAACCCACCTGAGCAATCCTGCCAAGAAGTTGTTACTGTACTGGTCCAAACATAAGTGGCCAAGACATTCCCCACCCTGCAGCTGCACATATACAGGGGGTTTATGTGTACAGCTGTGGGACTATGAATGCCTCACCTGCTTTTTAATGGCTCAGTACAGTGATAACATACCTGAGTGAGTATACCAGGAAGCTAAGACGCCAGAACCAGAACACCACTTAGCTCATCTCTACTAACTAATCCAAGGCTCTTTTGGCAGTTCCTGCAGCCATAGTTTCTCTGTGATTTTTTTCACAGGTATGCAGCTATTCAGTCAGTGGGCCAGATTCTCAAAGAAGTTACGCCGGCGTATATGGAGATGTGCGGCGTAAGTGTAAAAATGCGCCGTCGTATATATGCGCCGTAGTCACAGAACCAGATACGCCAGAAACAAGGCTTCTCCCATCCGTCTTAACTTGTTTAAGTTTACGCAGCGTAGGCGCATATTTCCGCTGATGGCATCCTGCGCTTCCATTGAATTAGTATTCAAATATGCAAATGATGTAAATGCGCTGATTCCCGAACCTACGTGCGATCGGCACAGGCTACGCGCGGTGCGCGTAAGACGAATGGCCGGCCTAAAGTTACCCCTCATAAAGCACGGGTAACTTTGTCCCAGACCTGAGTAAGTCAGCTTGAAAGCAAATACAGCAGCACCATCCCGGACGAGCTGAGCAACCACACTTATAGGACAACACATTCGTATGCCAACATGCCAGGGGCAGGCATGGTCTTAGCACTACTAGTGTGTGCAGAGGCAGAGGCGCGTAGAAGGAGGAGGGCACGTGAGAGGGCACGTGAGAATATACCGACCGCGCATTAGCCTCTTTGGCATGGGTGATTTGGAGGTGTATCGCCGTTTCAGATTCAGCCCTGCTGCCATCCTGGAAATTACCAGAGCCCTGCAGGATGACATCACCAGCCAAACACACTGCTCACATGCAGTGCAGCCACTGGTGAAGGTCCTGGCAACACTGCATTTCCTTGCCACTGGCTCTTTTCAGCGCACAAGTGGAGACGTGGCTGGGATATCACAAACCTGCATGAGCAGATGTGTGTAACCAGGTTGTCCCCGCAATCCTCAGACGCATGGCCAACCAAATCATCAAACCCACCCAGGAGGACCTGCGGCAGAAGACAATGCGTGATTTCTGCCTAATTGACGAATTCCCACGCACCGTGGGGGCCATTGATTGCACCCATGTGGCACTACAGCCCCCCCATGACACAGAGCACATTTATCGCAATCGGAAGCACTGGCATTCCATAAACGTACAGGTGATAGCCGATGCCAAATACCTCATATGGCACGTCCGTGCCAAACACCCAGGGGCCAGCCATGACAGCTACATATACCGTCAGAGCCCCATCCCAACAGAATTTGAACAGAATGTGTATGGGGACAGCTGGCTGGTTGGTGAGTGACATGGGTGTCAGGCCTGACTGTTCCCCACATGATGCAGACATCACGAGGGGCACATGCACGACTAACATCCTCCTGTCTTTTCCCTTCCAGGTGACGTGGCATATGAACTTGGACCCCATCTCATGACTCCATTCCGGAACCCCCAAACCAGGAGGAGAGAGAAAATACAATGAAGCACACGCACGTACCCGTGGAGTGGTGGAACGCACATTTGGCCTCCTGAAGTCCCGTTTCTGATGCCTGGATAAGTCTGGGGGTACCCTGTTGTATTCCCCAAACTTTGTGTGCCAGATCATCGCTGCATGTTGCATGCTGCACAACTTCGCCGTGAGAAAGGGCCTGGAGATTGACATACGTGATGACCTGACCCCCGAACCACACAGTCCCCCCCTAACCGAGGCTACCCCGTCTGCTGATGGTACAGCAGTCAGGAGATGTCTCGTGGAACGAATCTTTGAACGTTAAACACACACATTAAACATAGCACAATGAGAATGCACGCATGCACACCACTGTGGTCCCTAGCACACACACCCCTCATCCACATCACATTGGATTAGACCGAAGTACACCGCACGGTACTAGGGAGCAGCAACGCCACGTCAAGGCCCCAATGATGTTGCTGTCCATTCATACGGACCTGGGGAGAACTTATCCCCAGCGACCGAGGGTGACACCCCTTACTGGCAGGAGTGTCACCCCCCCACATTCACACACCATTCACACTGTACTCTGCACTACTGCCTGTGTGCAGCAATATAAAAAAAACTCTTAACCAGAGCAAATAGAAAAAAAAACTCTTAACCAGAGCAAATAGAAAAAAAAAAGCTCTTAACCAGAGCAAATAGAAAAAAAAACTCTTAACCAGAGCAAATAGAAAAAAAAGCTCTTAACCAGAGCAAATAGAAATAAAAAAGCTCTTAAAGCGGTGGTTCACCCATAAAAACGACTTCCCCCTATTACACTGCCCCCCCGCATTACAATACGAATATGCCATTAATTTTTTTTTGGCTGCTGTACATACCTGGGTACAGCTATTCACCCGTGTCCTCCGGGTTGCGAGTCCCGCGGGAGTGGGCGTTTCTACCATGGCGGTGATTGACGTTTTGACTAAAAAATGAGCTCCCCCCGTCGCGTAAGCCGCGTCACGACTGGCGAAAGGAGCCGAACTGCGATGCGCAGGCGCAGTATAGCGCCGACTCGCCGTTCGGCTCCTTCCGCCAATCGTGACGCTTCTTATGCGACGGGGGGAGCTCGTTTTTTAGTCAAAACGTCAATCATCGCCATGGTAGGAACGCCCACTCCCGCGGGACTCGCAACCCGGAGGACACGGGTGAATAGCTGTACCCAGGTATGTACAGCAGCCAAAAAAAAATTAATGGCATATTCGTATTGTAATGCGGGGGGGCAGTGTAATAGGGGGAAGTCGTTTTTATGGGTGAACCTCCGCTTTAACCAAAGCAAACATAACTGCAAAAAAAATCACTTGCCCCGGCGCGGGCTACGCCTGGTACCCAGGCTCCTGGCCCTCACTTGCCTGGGGGGAGCCTCAGTTGGGGGGGGGTGAGGCATCAGGTGGAGGAGCATACCCAGGTCCCTCCCTGGCTGCCTGGCTGCCCTCCAAAGCCACCGCTATGCGGCTGAGCACAGCATCCAGGGAAGCTGTCTGGGCCTCCTGGGAAGCTGTCTGGGCCTCCTGGGAAGCTGTCTGGGCCTGTACAGCCACTATAAGGCACCTGACCTCCCCCACAAGTTCAGCAGTGGTAGTCTGCAGATCCCCGAGGCAGGTGACTGTTGCTGCACTGTTTACAGCGACATCAGGTACTGCTCCCTTGGAGGCCAGGCTGTCAGATAGGCGCCTCAACTCCACCACGAGTTCCCCCATATGGCAGTTCTGCTGGTCCTGCTGCCTGGCCAGATTTTGTTGCAGCACTCCTGCCGCACCCCTTGTCTTATGGGTCGCCTTCCTGGGGACAGGAGTGGCTGGGGCCCTTGCATAGGGGGAAGACCTTGAGGGGATGGAGATGAGGGGGATGGGACGGGAGGGACTGGAGAGGGTGTTGGAGGACCCTGAGGGGCTGGAGATGTGGCGGGTAGTTGTTTGGGATGGTCCTGCCACCACATGCGAATCCTCGAAAAAGAGGAACACCTCCTGTTCTGTCTGGACCACCTCCTCATGGACCACCTCCTGCGCTAAAGACTGCCCACTCCCCTCCACCAAGGCCTGTTGGCTTCCCAGGGGGTCAGCCACAGAATCAGGATGCTCAGGGGATGATCTAGGACGGCCACTGGCAGCATCGGATGGCCCAGCTCCCTCCTGCACACCTGTGGATGACACAAAACATTCACATGTTGGTGGACCCACACACTTGTCACATGTTCCCTTGCCCCCCCAAACATGCTACACACCATATAGAAGAGAAAACACACTTACCTGTCCTCATGGCAGGCTCACCTGTGTCGTAGCCCTCCAGGCCCTCCACCTGCTCCCTCTGAAGGCAGCGGGAAATCACTTGCTCCTCTTCTGTGAGCCGAATCGGACAGGGTGGCCCCCCTCCAGTGCCCCTGGAATGCTTGTTGATCTGAGCAAGCTTGTTTCTCACCACACCACGCAGGTCATTCATTTTTTTTTTTTATGTCCTGGGGGGTCCTGATCTCATGACCAATAGCATTCACCTGGGCAGCTATCCTCATAAGGATCTCATCCTTCTTGGACTTGCTGGTGCTGGCACTATCTGCACCATGGAGGCGAGCATCATATCTCTCCATGGCAGCTACAACGATTGCCCTCTCATCTGTGGAGAAGTTTTTTTTTCGTCTCTCCTTCCTGGGACCAGGCATAGCAAGGCAAATATCACAGACACCACCAACCCAATAAATGGAGTAACTTTGCTCTCCATGGGCGCATGTCCTGACGCTCTTATACACTCGACCGGCCCATCTCAGGGGGGAGTTACACCTAATGTTGCTTTGCGCATGCACAGAGGAGCGGGGCATGTCCGGTGCATGCTCCGTTCGGTCTGGACTTCATTTGCATGGGGTCACGGTTCATTAGAATGCATCACGCCCACTTCCCTCCTACCTTCACTTGCGCCCGCTTACGCCGACACATTTAAGTTGCGCTAGCGCATCGTAGGACGCATGTGGTCTGGGAATATGGGACTTCTCTCTCCAAGTTAAGTCGGTGTAGCGCATCTCAGATGCGCTACGCCTGACTAAATATGCGCCAATCTACGAGAATCTGGCCCAGTGCCCAGTGTGTCTATCCACTCTATATTTTCCATTTTTTTTAAAAGAGTGCCATACCCACCCGGATTTCCACTTTTGGTCATGCCCTTAAAAATTCCAGTGCTCAGTTAAGGAAGATGGTGTGTTGCTGCCTCCACCAATCTTTACAAAGAACCAGGAATTGGATCAGGATTAGGTGACTAGTTTAAACTTGGACTGGATCCTTTCTCTACTTACAAGTGGAAGTTTAACACCTATAATTAGAGCCTTTATGAAGTACAGGAATCAAGGCAGTCTTTTTTTTGTTTCTTCTCTTTTCCTTTTTTGTTATTGATAATTAAAATCTTTTAGGGGGCTGGCAGTGCCGGAAGATGTGGAACTAGGATCAGTAGCCATGTGGACAGCAAGCATTAGGACCACCTACATTTTTGCTACACCAAAGGGAGCCACGGTGCCTGCCTGCAAAGGGAAATTTCTAAGGCTCGGCGAAGCCAATGTCAGGCCTAATCTAAAAGTGCTAGCTGGTCTTGGAAGTGAGGAATCAATTGATGTGCTGCAGAGTGAGATCAGCAATCAAGTGATTTGAAGAGTGTGATCAGTAGTTAAATGATGTGCAGGCGGAAGAGATGAAGTTGTAAATAGTTTCAGTCCCTACATTGTTTTGTTTTTTTTGTTATTTTATTGGGGGAATTCAACTTGGATAGGGATAGGGTAGATATGAGATGCCCAGTTGATCAAAAAGACAAAGTGCTTGGACTTCATGTCTTCTGGGTGCTTGAGGATTGTGTGCCTGGCTGGGCAGGGTGACAAATGGACCACAACAACCAGAAGCCTCTATGGGGGGTACAATCTGTATAAGAGAAACCGTCTGGACCAGGAGTCTTATGTAAAGGTAAGTCTTAAACTGTCTGATTTAACAGCTTGCCGACCAACTCCTGTATATATGACACTGCCTTACCTGCAGGCTCTGGGCTCTCCTCCTGCTCTCATTCAGCTCCTCAACCCTGGAGCCGGGTTTGTGCTGGACTTGCTCTCCCCGTGTTTGAATCCAATGTCGGTGAGGGCTTCCCCATGTGTCTCCTCCCGGCCTCTGTGTCCCCCCTTCTTCTTCTCCTCCCAGTCAATGGCCTCTTCGACCTCCTGGACAATGGGGACTCAGGAACCACTTCCTGATTGGAAGGTGGAGAAACAGGAAGACATTAGCAAATATTAATTCTCTAATGTCCCACAACAGGGCAGGCTTAGGGTGCAGTTCTCTGCTCCCCATGCCCACCCTCATGTGCTGCTAAAAAAAAGAAAAAAACATATTGAAAACCATGTGTCCAGCACCCTGCATGTAGATTAGGGGCCGGAGGCATGGATGGGGGACAGTGGCCGTGCGCTCCTATAGACGGGCAGCCACTGGTAGCTGATCTGTTAATTCAGTTGGAAGCTTAGTTAAATCACATGTGTGATGTGAGGCGGCAGCAATACATTGCCATCTAATAAAGACCTTGTGAGCCTCCCATACTGAGCCTGTATTTAGTTGAAGGAATTCAACCAGGCCTGTAGAAGAAGCTTGTCTCCGAGCGCGTAGCCTGTTGTTTCTAGTCTCACCTTCCTTCAGTTGCTCTCCCTGGTCCCGCTCTCTGGTAACGTCATCATCTGCGCCTCCATGCTGAACCTGGCTGTTTCCTGGTGGCCACAGGATGGGATTTCTCTCCCTGCCTGCAGATCCGTGGATCTAGATGGACCTGAGACCGGACCGCACCGCGCATCATGAGACCCTGATGAGCCTGTTCTGTAATTGTGTATTGTAAGTGCATTTCTTTTGAGATTAAACATAGTATCTGACATATTGCACTTAGGTGGCGCTTCCCTTTTTTTTATTAACTTAGACTCAGAATGGGATTCTTATGGGGACGTGATGGTATCTATTATTGGATAAAGGAATATGGGCACATAGACTGTGCCAGTGTCCAATAAAATATTAGCACATAGTAGCTCATATCTCTCAAGAGTCTGGGGGAGCCTGGATGCTGTTGTGCATTGAGGAACTGGCAGGCATATCTTCTGCTTAGATTTAGCTGGGCTCCATGACTTCTTCTGAATCGCTACAGGTCTCAGCCTAGGACTTGGAACAGCCAGAGCCTCATCTAGTAAGAGGGAGACCCAGATTTTTAAGTAAAGCCTCCCCTTCTTAAAGATCTTGAATGTTATGCTGAATGCCATCTTTGAACAGCCTGAAGCAGAAACCCCAGTGATATGTAATGTGGTGTTATTGCAAATAAAGGGTCACAGGCCTTAAAGAGGAAGTAAACGCTTTGTATTAAAAATACTCTGACAGGCAGGGTATTTATGACAGAAGAGACCATTATGGTCTCTTTTGCCATAAACAAATCGTTCTGCCTGTCAGCTGTCATGTTCACTGAGTCGCACATGCGAAGCTCAACAAACATTTATGGACCAGATTTGCCCCTGATTTGTGCCGCTGTGATGCGACTCCCATGCGCATGCGCGAGAGTGGCATCGTTGCGGCATGGACAATCAAGTGGAGGGACCTGGAAGGAAGATGGAAGCGCTGGGAGCATGCCGGAACAGTCCCAGCACTGTGCTGGGAGGACACCATATGACAGGTAAGTCTGCCATAATGTACCTATATGCTGTGCATACTAGTAAATTATGGCATAACCCATCTGGGGGGCCTTGAAGAAAAAAAAAATACAGCAGACTTTACTTCCACTTTAACCACTTGCTTCCACGCCCATAGTCAAATGAGGTCCACAGGAGGGATCTCCCATCCTGGGTAGGCGTCATATGATGTCCTGGGCTTCTAGGGGGGTGCACTCACATGCCCGCCGCGTCACTGCCGCGTCACATTTATACAGTAATCAGTGCATTTTTATAGCACTGATTTTTGGTTCCAAAAATGTGTCAAAAGTGTCCGATATGTCTGCCGCAATGTTAGTCACAATAAAATTGCAGATTGCCGCCATTAGTAAATAAAATTAAATAAAAAAATGCCATAAATCTATCACCTATTTTGTAGACGCTAAAACTTTTGTGATTTGTATTACCAAAAATATGTAGAAAAATATATATCGGCCTAATCTGAGGAAAAATATTTTTTTAACCACTAGACCACTGGGCACTTAAACCCCCTTACTAACCAGACCAGCTTTTGGTGCTCTCACAATTTGAATGACACTTACGGTACTCAATCATACAACACTGTACCCATTTCTGTAATACAATTTATACTGCTACATATCTTTGGTAAAAATAAGTACAAATTGGTGGATATTATTTGTTTTTTGTGAAAGTTATAGAGTCCACAAGCTATGGTGCCAATATCTGAAAATTGATCACACCTGAAGTACTGATGGCCATTTCTTGAGACCCTAACATGCCAGCAAAGTACACATACCCCCCAAATGACCCCCTTTTGGAAAGAAGACATTCCAACATATTTAGAAAGAGGCATGGTGAGTTGTAATTTTTTCCCACAATTCTTTGCAAAATCAAGATTTTTTTTCACAAAGTTGTCATATTAGCAGGTTATTTCTCACACACAGCATATATGTACCACAAATTACACCCCAAAACACATTCTTATATTACTCCTGAGTATGGCGATACCACATGTGTGAGACTTTTACATGTCATGGCCACATACAAAGGGCCAACATGCAGGGAGCACCTTCAGGCGTTCTAGAGCACCCAGGCCAATTCTGACATTTCTCTCCTACATGTAAAAATTATAATTTATTTGCTAGAAAATTACATAGAACCCCAAAACATTATATATATTTTTTTTAGCAAAGACCCTAGAAAATACAACTTTTTATCTCACATGTTATTTGCGCAGCAATTTTTCATTTTTTTGCTTTAAAAAAAACAATACAGTAAAGTTAGCCCAAT
Organism: Rana temporaria; assembly: GCF_905171775.1. Taxonomy (NCBI): domain Eukaryota; kingdom Metazoa; phylum Chordata; class Amphibia; order Anura; family Ranidae; genus Rana; species Rana temporaria. The sequence goes on along the minus strand of NC_053490.1, from coordinate 336,772,845 downwards.
GTTTTTGCATAATGTGAAAGATATTACACTGAGTAAATAGATACCTAACATGTCATCCTTCAAAATTGCACACGCTTGTGGAATGGCGCCAAAATTTGCTACTTAAAAAAACCCATAGGTTTTACATTTTTTTAATGGTTACATGTTTTGAGTTACAAAGGAGTTCTAGGGCCAAAATTATTGCTCTTGCTCTAACGTTCGCAGCGATACCTCACATGTGTGGTTTGAACACTGTTTTCATATGCGGGCGGGACTTACGTATGCATTCGGTTCTGCATGTGAGCACATGGGGACAGGGGCACTTTATTTTTTATTTTACTTTATTTATTTTAGTTTGACACTTCCCCCCCCCCCCAAGAAAAAAAATTGAGCACTTTTCTTCTTATTACAAGGAATGTAAACATCCCTTGTAATAGGAATATGGCATGACAGGTCCTCTTTACAGTGAGATATGGGGTCAATAAGACCCCACATCTCACCTCTAGGCTGGGAAGCCTGAAATAAAAAAATATAAAAACAATCCTGGCTTTGATTGTAGCGGTGAGTCTGTAGAAGCATCGGAGGGCGGCAGGAAGGGGGGGATGTCCCATCTCGCCTCCCATAAGAACAATCAAGCGGCAGATTATTCTTATGGTGTAGGGCAGGGATAAGCAATTAGCGGACCTCCAGCTGTTGCAAAACTACAATTCCCATCATGCCTCTGCCTCTGGGTGTCATGCTTGTGGCTGTCAGAGTATTGCTATGCCTCATGGGACTTGTAGTTCTGGAACAGCTGGAGGTCTGCTAATTGCATATGCCTGGTGTAGGGAATTGCCAGCTGAAAAAGCTGATATCTGAATGATGCCTGTAGCTGCAGGCATCATTCAGATATCCCTGTTCAAAGTCAAGGTCGTCATATGACGGCCTGGAAGTGGTTAAAACAATTTTTTTTTAACACAAAGTTGTCCATTTATACAATATTTCTAACACATAGCATGTACATACCAAAAATGACACCCCCAAAATAGATTCTCTTACTCCTTCTGAGTACGGCGATACCACATGTGTGAGACTTCCACAGCCTGGCCACATACAGAGGCCTAGTACAGCCGAGTATGGCTGAGCATGGCCGAGTATGGCCAAGCACGGCTGGGTATGGCTGAGTATCGCTGAGTATGGCCAGGTATGGCTGGGTATTGCAGAGTATGGCTGGGTATCACCGTGTATGGCCGGGAATTGCAGAGTATGGCCAGGTATTGCAGAGTATGGCTGGGTATTTCAGAGTATGGTTGGGTATTGCAGAGTATGGCATGGTATGGCTGGGTATTGCAGAGTATGGCATGGTATGGCTGGGTATTGCAGGGTATGGCTGGGTATTACAGAGTATGGCAGGGTATGGCTGGGTATTACAGAGTATGGCTGGGTATGGCTGAGTATTGCAGAGTTTGGCTGGGTATGGCAGGGTATTTCAGAGTATGGCAGGGTATTTCAGAGTATGGAAGGGTATTTCAGAGTATGGAAGGGTATTGCAGAGTATGGCAGGGTATTGCAGAGTATGGCAGGGTATTGCAGAGTATGGCTGGGTATTGCAGAGTATGGCAGGGTATTGCAGAGTATGGCAGGGTATTGCAGAGTATGGCTGGGTATTGCAGAGCATGGATGGATGGAGCTCTCCCCCTCTCACACTGTACCACTGGGTATGGCTGAGTATTGCTGAGTATGGCTAGGTATGGCTGGGTATTGCAGAGTATGGCTGGGTATCACCGAGTATGGCCGGGTATTGCAGAATATGACCAGGTATTGCAGAGTATGGCTGGGTATGGCTGAGTATTGCATAGTGTAGCTGGGTATTGCATAGTGTGGCTGGGTATGGCTGGGTATGGCAGAGTATTGCAGAGTATGGCAGGGTATTGCAGAGTATGGCAGGGTATTGCAGTGTATGGCAGGGTATTGCAGAGTATGGTTGGGTATTGCAGAGTATGGCTGGGTATGGTTGGGTATTGCAGAGTATTGCAGAGTATTGAGGTTATGGCAGGGTATTGCAGAGTATTACAGGGATGGCTGAGCATGGATGGATGGAGCTCTCCCCCTCTCACACTGTACCAATCAGTGCAGAGAGGGGAGAGAGGAACCGGCGTCATTTGACAGAGCGCGATTCTGGGAGGACTTCAATGTACGTCCTCCCAGAATAATTGAGCCACACTGTAGCCCTCATTCGGCTATAGTGTGGTCAAGAAGCGATTAAATGGGATATTTATTATAGCAAAAAGTTAAAAATATTGCATTATTTTCAAACTTGTCGCTCTTTTTTTGTGATCAAATACCACCAGAAAGCTCTATTTGTGGGGAAAAAAAATTCATATGGGTACAGTGTTGCATGACTGTGCAATTGTTATTCAAAGTGTGACAGTGCTGAAAATTGAAAAATGGCCTGGGCAGGAAGACGGTGAAAAAGCGCCATTTGGTGAGCATGGTCGGAGACAAATCGCTGAAGATTTGGATTCTCTTCCCTATATAGTCAATCATTGACTTATTGTGAGTGGAGATTAGGAGAGATTCCTTGCTATCATAGTAATGAAAATTAACTACAATGTCTTTAAGTGCATCTGGAGTAAGCAAATAAGCCTCCTAAGTAAGCCTGGAGGTCTGCGTCATCCACTGATTCAGAGACCCCCCTTAAGCACAAGTTCTGGCTCCCGATTTTTTTTATCTTTCTGCTGGGACTGTAGTTGGGACACTTGTTGTTTCAGGGTGTGGTTATCTTCTTTAACCACTTGCTTACTAGGCACTTAAACCCCCCTCTTGCCAAGACCAATTTTTAGCTTTCAGCACTGTTGCACTTTGAATGACAATTGCACAGTCATGCAACACTGTACCCAAATGAATTTTTATCATTTAGACTCATTTATCCCACAAATAGAGCTTTCTGGTGGTGGTATTTGATCACCTCTGCGGTTTTTATTTTTTGTTAAAATATTTTAAAAAGACCGAATTAAAAAATATATATATATTATTTTATATTTAGTTATAAAATTTTGCAAACAGGTAATTTTTCTCCTTCATTGATGTACGCTGATGAGGCTGCATTGATGGGTTGCATTGATGGGCACTGATAGGCGGCACTGTTGGGTGGCACTGAAGGGCACTGATAGGTGGCACTGGTGGGCACCGAGAAGTGGCACTAATAGTTGGCATTGATAGGTGGCACTGATAGCTGGCAGTGATGGGCATTCATGGGTGGAAGTGATGGGCACTGATGGGTGGCAATAATGTGCACTGATAGACAGCACTGCTAAGTGGCACTGATGAGGCACTGATTGATACCAATGGTGGTGGGCATTGATAGGTGGCACTCGTGGGCATTGATAGGTGGCACTTGTGGACACTGTGAGGACTGGCAGGTGGGTTTAGATTGGCACACATGAGGGAAATGTGCCTCCTTCCTCTTCGGGACTGCTGTCCCTTGCACCTAAGCCAGTGATCGGCTTTTTTTTCTCCTGACGCTGTCGGCACTGTACCGACGTCCTCCCGGAAAGGTAGGTCTGCGCTGTAGCCGTCATTCAGCTATAGCGCGGACGGCAAGTGGTTAAGGAATTTTGCATACTGGATAGGATTGTCAAATTTAGTATCAAGATAGTCTGTACACTCCCCAATAATAGTAATTTCACCCCAGAGCTCCAGAGCTATTTTTAAGGCCCAGATTCTCGTAGATTGGCGTAAAAATGGGCGGGCGTAACGTATCTGATTTCCGTTACGCCGCCGCAAGTTTTTCAGGCAAGTGCTTTATTCACAAAGCACTTGCATGTAAAGTTGCGGCGGCGTAACATAAATCACCCGGCGGAATTCAAATTCGGCAGGTAAGGGGCGTGTTTCATTTAAATGAAGCGCATCGCCGCGCCGAACAAACTGCGCATGCGCCGTCCCTAAAATATCCCGGCGTGCATTGCTCCAAAAAACGTTGCAAGGACGTCATTGGTTTTGGCGTGGACGTAAATTACATCCAGCAACATTCACGGACGACTTACGCAAACAACGTAAATTTATACATTTTGACGCAGGAACAACGGCCATACTTAACACTGGTTGCGCCTCATATAGCAGGGGCAACTTTACGCCAGGAAAATCCTAACGTAAACGTTGTAACTTTACTGCGTCGGCTGCGCGTACATTCGGGAATTCGCGTATCTAGCTAATTTGCATACTCAACGCGGAAATCGATGGAAGCGCCACCTAGCGGGCAAAAAAAAAATTGCAGTTAAGATCCGACAGTGTAAGCCTGTCGGATCTAATGGATATCTATGCGTAACTGATTCTAAGAATCAGTCGCATAGACACGACGGCCCAGATTAGGACTTACGACGGCGTACATGGCGCTGCGGCATCGTAAGCCCTTTGAGAATCTGGGCCTAAGTTTCTGCAGAGAGAGTGCAGAATTTTTTATTAAATAAGGTCTGTGAATATTAAATAAGGGCCTGTGAAAGCTATAGGGCCCCAAAGTTGTTGGTTACTTCAGTTACTGTGAGCGCTGTTTGTTCCATTCTATTTGTTCCGGATCACTTGAGGCCGGAAATGCATCTCTGGTGATGAGGCTCTACATTTGCAAAGGCCCCGGATCTCTGCAACATCACTGGATCAAGATGGGGGTCAGGTAAGTATTGGGGGGGCTGCTGCACACATAACTTTTTTTTTTATCTTAGTGCATATAATTCATTAAGATAAAATACCTTCTGCCTTTAAAATCACTTTAAGGTAAAAAAATCTCCCACTAGTTGTTCTCCCCACCCCCTCCATAATTATGTACCTGAGTCCTGTATCAATTCAGTGCTGTGCTGTGTGCAGCAGTAACAGTGCTCTCTCCCCCCTTACAGGCTCAGAGACAACAGCATGAGCAATTGGCTCCTGCTTCAGCTAGTTAAATGCTGTGACTAGGGAGTGGGGCAAAGTCATGCTGCGTGTGTCTATAGACGCACACAGCCTCGTCTGGGAGCAAGCCCGCAGGGGCACCACCATAGGTAGCTGCTTTTTATGGGGGCACACAGATAACAGGAGAAGCTGAGAGCACTGGTGAGGGACCCCAGAACAAAGGTTTTGGGCAGCTCTGTGCAATACCACAGGTAAATATAACGTAAATATAATTTAAGAAAAAAAAAGCCAAGTCAAGGTCTGTATATTACATACTCCTGAGCCCTGAATTCTGTTTGCAAGGCCATATTTAACAGTAGGCCACAAAGCCCTGGCCTAAAGTACAATGATAGCTGAGGGTGGCTATTTTTCACCCAATCCGCTGCTTTGGCCGCCAGTATTTTTGTTTTACAGCTTCATAGAGCCTAATATTTTTGAAATCACTGTGCTTTCTCCTTGCCTTCAAATCCATTTTTAGTGCTTACCTGTTATTTTCTACCAAACCATACCTAAGGTAGGATGAACAGATATCCCCGGTTTCAGGGGACAGTCCCTGGATTGAGGACACTGTCCCCGGACCAAGTCTGTCCCCGGGTTTGTCCCTGGTTTGGATTTGAACAGGGGCTGGGGCAATTTCAAAGACAGTCAGTGCAGAATAAAAAAAAAAAATTCTAAATTACGCACCCCCGCTCCTACTAGCTTAGGGGGTGAAAAATGGGCAAATTTAGAACATGCTCTAATTTTTCTCGTTGTTTTTCACGTCATGAAAAACGGTGGTGTGTAGGCTTTAACGAAGGGGAAAAGAAACGCACATTCTTAGAAGCAAGTTATGAGACGGGAGCGCTCGTTTTGGTAAAACTAGCATTTGTAATGGAGATAGCACATTTGTCACGCTGTAACAGACTGAAAAGCACGAATCGTCTCTTACCAAATGTTTACTAACACACGGTAACACGAAATCAGCAAAAGCAGCCCAAAGGGTGGTGCCATCCGAATGGAACTTCCCCTTAATAGTGCCGTCGTTGCTCGAGCATTTTTTTTCACAATCGTGTGTATGCAAGGCAGGCTTGACAAGTATCTCGTCGAGAAAACGACGTTGTGGTGCAGTGAGGCATTTTTAGACAGACACCTCAATGTGGCTTCCCACTCTGCATTTATGTCTGTTGCAGCTGCTGGTTGTCTGGGCAAGGCAAGACTGATATTGCTCGATGAAACACAAGTGTCACTGCTTATATACCAGTAAAAGCCCTTTTTTCGGTTTTGAATCAAATAAAAGTAGTTTTAGGGTGCTAATCCTGTGCTAATCAGTGCTACTTGAACTAAAGATATCCTTAGCAAAAAGTCCACTGTCACTGAAGACCTCAAACCTGAAAACCTGATTTTATAACACCACATTTAACTTTGAGGCACCTCACAAACCTGTAATGTAGGGCCAGATTCTGAAAGAATTACGTTGCTCCACGGCAGCGTAACGTATCTGATTTACGTTACACCGCCGCAGGTTTACAGCGTAAGTGCCTGATTCACAAAGCTCTTACCTGTAAACTTGGGGTGGTGTAACGTAAATCCGCTCGGCGCAAGCCCGCCTAATTCAAATGGGGCGGGCACCATTTAAATTAGGCGCGTTCCCGCGCCGAACGTACTGCGCATGCTCCGTCGGGAAAATTACCCGACGTGCATTGCGCTAAATGACGTCGCACGGACGTCATTTGTTTAGACGTTAACGTAAATGGCGTCCAGCGCCATTCACGGACGACTTACGCAAACGACATGATTTTTTAAATTTTGACGCGGGAACGACGACACGTATCTCGACGGAAACGACGTAAAGTTAGAGCGACGGGTAACGCGGACGTTCATGGATCGCCGTAACTAGTCATTTGCATATTCTACGCCGACCGCAATGGCCTCGCCACCTAGCGGCCGGCATAGAATTGCATCCTTAAGATCCGACAGTGTAAGTCAATTACACCTGTCGGATCTTAGGGCTAGCTATGCGTAACTGATTCTATGAATCAGCCGCATAGTTAGGACGGGCGGATCACAGAGATAGGGCTGCGTATCAGGAGATACGCCGACGTATCTCTTTTGTGAATCTGGCCCTTAATTTTTTATTTTTTTTTCCACGTCACTTTCTAAGCTCTATGAAAAGGCTCCTCCTCTCATGGTGTTATTTTTTTGTGTAACAAAAGTTCCAGCTGTAGTACCCATCTTATCTTGCTGTCATTTTGACAATTGTTTGCTTAGCAGCCCCCCCAGGGTGCAATGATTGCTCATCACTATTTACACTCTGACTTCAGTGCAATTTTTCTCAAAGTTCATCTTATGAAAATGTTTTGATTTATTTGCTGAACTCTGAATGAGTCACATTTTTCCAATTTAGCATTCCTGTCTTGCTGTCATTATGCCAAAGGAACACTTATAGCCTTTGGTTTCTTTATTCTTTGTCTATTTAATAGGAATTGATTATGTCAGAGAAGGGTTTATTTCATCATGTCTCTGCCAATAATTTTAAACATCATGGAAGAATGATAAAAATACATTGTAATAATAAGGTTCCATCCAGTGTGATCCTTGAACTGCCAGTCATAACCTGCAATGAATTGCTACAAAGTAGAAGCTATCCCAGACCATCTGTTCAAATAGGAATGATGTCACATTACTCCCTAAATTAAAAAAAAACATCAGTTTCTGGCTTATGACATGATTTAGCCAGTCAGGACACCATTAGGACACCGTTTAGTCAGTCTGGAGGAGATAAGGATCTGGATGACTTTGGCTAACATCAGAAACTGTGGCGCTAAAAAATGTTTCACTAAAATAAACCCTTGTCTTTAATCCCTACAATACTGCCAGCAACATCACCTAGTTAGTAAAGTATTTGTCCAATTGCTGTTGTAAATGCTAATTCAATATTGGAGAATGCAAGCAGGCAAACTAGACAGACCCCTAAGGCGCACTGCCGCCTAGGGCACAACCACGGCCGATGGTCCCCTATCTGGATGTGTGACAGTAGTAGTCCTTGCTGCGCGCAGTCCTGTGGAGGAAGGAGGGGGAGGCGCTGGGAGCGTGTCACAACCCAGTTGTTGGGTCAGTGGGTGGATCCATGTGCTCCCCTCCCTGGCTCCTCTCCTTCTCCCATGCTCTGCGGATCTCCTACCATGTGCAAAGCACGGACAATGGCCGCCACTGCTGAGCAGCTCCTTGACCTCCTCTCCAGGATGAACGGCCGTAGTAGAAGGCCTGCCAGAGCAGCAATCATCGGAGAGCCAGTCTCAAGGTACCCTGCTACCTGTTGCCCCTGATGAACTCACATACAGCCCTAATGATACGATGCCACCTACTGTTCCCTGTCATCATCAACATGCTCCGTGTCATCCCCCTTTTCCTAGCATCCCACCACCCTACCTCTGAGGCTTGTCATCATCAGTGTTGTCAGTAACGGCGTTAAAATAAACGCCGTTACCTAACGCAGCCACTTTAGAGGGTAACGAGTAATCTAACTAATTACTCTTCCCCTCGTGGTAACGTCGTTACCATTATTTGGGCGGCGTTACCGCAATTACATCTACCGCCACTAGATGGCAGCAGAGTTCCAGAGGATTTACGACACACATGAGAAACCATCAGAATATGTCACGGAAGTGACGGAGGGGGGGGGGAGAGAGACATAATGATACAGAGAGCGTTAAACCGGGGCTCAGGGAGGGGATTACCTCCCCTATGTGTATTGTGGGGTATTGCAGAGTAGTGTGGGGTATTTATGAGTATTGTGGGGTATTGCTGAGTATTGTGGGGTATTGCTGAGTATTGTGGGTTATTGCTGAGTATTGTGGGGTATTGCAGAGTATTTTGGGGTATTGCACAGTATGGGGGTATTGCAGAGTATGGGGGTATTGCAGAGTATTGCATACCTCGGGTATGCAAATTAGCACTTACGGAGATCCATGAAGCTTTTCAGCTTCGTTTTTTCTCCGTAAGTATTAAGTTGCATACGCAAAATTAGGGCTGCTTTTACATGGTGTAAAGTTAGTACACCATGTAAAAGCAGACCTTTCTGTCCAGCGACGCGATTTTTTTTAAATTTAGAATTTTTTTTTCCCCCCGTATTTTTTTTTTCCCGATGCAACTTTATTGACCCGTCGCAATCCACAAAGCTTGGCGTAACGTAATTTCGCGCTATGCACGTTGGGGAAATGACGTCACGAGCATGCGCAGTACGGCTGATGCGGGAGCGCCCCTAATTTAAATGGGAATCGCCCCCATTTGAATAGGAACGCCTTGCGACGGCGGAATTTAAGTTACACAGCCCAAAATTTCTAGGTAAGTGCTTTGTGGATCGGGCACTTAGGTAGAAATTTTAACGCAGTGTAACTTAAATGGAAAAAATTACGTTAGGCACGATCTTTGTGGATTTGGCCCTAAGTACCAACGGGTCATGACCTTGAGGTACGCGTCGGTAAGGGACACATTCAGAATGCCCTTAAAGGAACGAGCCAGATTAGTATGCCATCGTTCCAATGACCAATCGAGATCAAGGTCACGCTCCCAGTTCTTCATGTAAAGCGCTTTCTCCAGAGGCTCGGCCAAAGCTGAATAAATTAAAGATATACCCCCCTTTGTGTCCATGGCTGAGGAGCACCACTGCTCATAAGGGGTCACAGAAGGTTGTTCCGTACAGGTCCTCTTAATCTGGTGTAAAAAGTGGGAAATTTGAAAAAAGCGAAATTTCTCAGAAGGGGGCATTTTTAATCTAGAGGAGCAATAACCTAATGTGAGGGGTCCGTTCGAATTAAAAAAGTGGCCAATTCTATATAAACCTTTGTCAAGCCACCATTTGAAGGCTGTAATGTTTAAACCGGGTGGGAATCGAGGATTGTGGAAGATATGTGCAAGAGGGTGCCAATGAGATACCACTGATGTTAGTTTATGTAATGAGTCACAAAGCCACATAGAGTGGGACAGTGTAGGAGCTAAAATCGGAGGTCGGTTCCTAGGATGGGTCCATAAAAGGAAATCTAGAGTAAATCCCGGGGTCGCTGTGGATTTTTTTCTGCTGCGATCGGTATCCCCGAGTCACGCTCGGGGTAAGCTATGCAGAGCCTGCAGCGTGCGCTGGCTTAACTTGTCCTGGATCCAGCGATGTCACCGCGCTGTGTGAGCGAGCGGGACCTCGCTCGATTCACACAGCGTCCTCCTGTGCCGCCGATCTCCGTTCCCTGCGACGTTACGACGCACGGGAGTGGAGATCGGCGCCAAATTCAAAAACGTAAACAAACACCTTACATACAGTATACTGTAATCTTATAGATTACAGTACTGTATGTAAAAAAAACACACCCCCCTTGTCCCTAGTGGTCTGCCCAGTGTCATGCATGTTCTTTTATATAATAAAAACATTTCTTTCTCCCTGCAAACTGTAGATTGTCCATAGAAACCAAAAGTGTCCCTTTATGTCAAAAATGGTTTTAGATCAGCTAGAAAACAGCGATAATAAAATATAATCACTTGCAGAATTGTGCGATAGCGATTTGTGGGGAAATTCGTCATAAAAAAAAAAAATAATGACAGCGACAATTCTGCAACTGAGAAAATTTCAGTGATTTTGAGTTGATTACATTATTGAATAATTTTTATTAGAATTATATTATTAATTTGTTATAATTATTTATAATTATTTATTATATTATAATTTATCATTTTGTTTTTAAAAAAATGTCATACCCGGGATGCCTATTAGATTCTTGTTTGGTCAGATTTAAGTGAGTTATTCCTAAGGCCCCATACACACGAGAGGATTTATCCGCAGATACGGTCCAGCGGACCGTTTCCACGGATAAATCCTCTCAAAGATATCCGCTGATTTCGATGGGATGGAGTGTACACACCATCGCATTGAAATCCGCGCGGAAATCATCTGCCGATGACGTGTCGCGCCGTCGCCGCGATTATGACGCGGCGACGGGCGCGACGCTGTCATATAAGGAATTCCACGCATGCGTCAAATCATTACGACGCGTGCGGGGAATCCCTTTGGACGAATGGATCCGGTAAGTCTGTACAGACGAGCGGATCCATCCGTTGGAATGGATTCCAGCAGATGGATATGTTGTGCAGCACAACAAATATTCGATCTGCTGGAATCCATCCCAGAGGAGATTTCTCCGCGGAAACAGATCCGCTGGCGTGTACACACCATAGGATCTATCCGCAGAAACCCATTTGCTGGGATTTATCTGCGGATGGATTCTATCATGTGTACGGGGCCTAAGAATTACAGGCCTACAGTATAAAACGCCAAATTTCCTTGCAAATAATTGTACCGCTTTTGGTACGTAATTCCAGACAGAATCATACCGCCAGGGAGGTTAAGGTAAATTATAGAAAACTGGCTAAGTTGGGCAGCACGATAGTACCACCACAAATTAGAAATTTGAACACTTTAAACACAGCTTTTCTATGGACACTTTTGCTTCATAATTTTTTTTTCACATATGTACTAATTTTATGCATGTGATTATTTTGCACTATTGAATTTCTGGTAAAGCATCCATTATTGGGTGGATGCCAGGAACTGCACAGATTTGGTATCTAATTTGTGATTTTATTTTCATAGAACAATTTGATTATTTATTTATTTCACTTTATATATTTTTATTAATTGTAACGAGCGCCCCCTGTCTTTGCTTTTTATTTGTATTCAGATTCTGAATTTTGGGGAGCAGCCTAAACACTCTAATTGATTAATTTATTCATCGAGATCCTTACCTACACTTCCCCTGTGGCTGGCACCAGTCAGCTCTCCATCAGGGGTAGCCCCTCCCGCTCCTCCCCCAACAGGGCTTCCCCCCCAAGGGTCTCCCCTTCTCCAAGGCCCCAAGCCACTTCAGGACCCAGGAAGGTGGCTAGGAAGACAAGGGGGGTGTCAGATGTTATCCCTGAACACCTTAGGAGTAACCAGGCCCGCCAGACCCGCCATCTGGGTGAGGTTGCCATGAGGATGGACCACATGGCCCAAAGCATGGCCTCCGTGAAGGAAGCTGTGGAGAAGTTGGGCTGCAATTCCTCAGCTGTGGTCACCTGCCTGGCTGATCTGCAGGCAGGCCATCACAATAGGCCTGGTTGAGGAGTTCCACACCCTGACAGAGGCTGTCAGGGACAACACGGCAGCCATCCAGGCTGGGGTGTGGCTGCAGGCGGACACCAAATGCGGTCCTCACCCGCATCGCCCTGGCGTTGGAGGGCAGGCCGCTAGGCATGGAGAGACCAGTCGATGCTCCTCCTCCTGATTCCCCCCCATGAGTCTCCCATGAGGAGCCGGGGCCGTGGCCGCCACAGGCGTGGGGCAGGGCAACGCCGTTAATTTTTTTTGGATTTTTTTTCTTTTCGACTGTTATGAGTGTTTTATGTTTCTTTTTGGAATATACTCAGGTTATGAGTTTTTATTTTTTTTTGTAGCCAAAGCACACGGTTAGTAGTGCAGGCTACAGTGTGACTGGTGTTTGAATGTGGGGGTGACATTCCTGCTGGAAAAGGGGTGCCACCCTTGGTTGTCGGGGAGAAGTGATCCCCAGGACCAGGGAGAAGTGATCCCCAGGTCCGTGTGAATGGTGTATGAATGTACAGCAACATAATTGGAGCCTTGCCGTGCTGCTTCCAAGTCCTGATTGGTGGACTTGGGCTAATCCAATGTGATGTGGATGTGGGGTGTGTGTGCTAGGGACCACAGTGGTGTGCATGCATGCATTCTCTTGTGCCATGATGAATGTGTGTGTTTATCGTGCAAAGATGCCTATTGTGAGGCATCTCCTGACTGCTCTTCCCTCAGAAGATGGGGTAGCCTCGGTTAGGGGGGGAATGTCTGGTTCGGGGGTCAGGTCATCACGTATATCAATCTCCAGGCCCTTTCTCACGGCAAAGTTGTGCAGCATGCAACATGCACCGATGATCTGGCACACAAAGTTTGGGGAATACAACAGGGTATCCCCAGACTTATCCAGGCATCGGAAACGGGACTTCAGGAGGCCAAAGGTGCGTTCCACCACTGCATGGGTACGTGTGTGTGCATCATTGTATCTTTGCTCTCCTGGGGTTTAGGGATTCCGGAATGGAGCCATGAGATGGGGTCCAAGTGCATATGCAGAGTCACCTGGAAGAGAAAAGACAGGAGGATGTTAGTCATGCATGTGCCCCTCGTGATGTCTGCATCATGGGGTCGGACAGTCATGCCTGACTCCCATGTCACTCACCAACCAGCCAGCTGTCCCCATACATGTTCTGTTCGAATTCTGTTGGGTTGGGGCTTTGACGGTATATGTAGCTGTCGTGGCTGGACCCGGGGTGTTTGGCACGGACGTGCCATATGAGGCATTGGGCATCGGCTATCACCTGTACGTTGATGGAATGCCAGTGCTTCCGATTGCGGTATATGTGCTCTGTGTCACGGGCGGGCCGTAGTGCCACATGTGTGCAATCAATGGCCCCCACGGTGCGTGGGAATCCTGCAATCATGTAGAAATCCTGCATTGCCTTCACCCGCAGATGCTCCTGGGTGGGTCTGACAATGTGGTGGGCCATGCGTCTGAGGATTGCGGGGACAACCTGGTGCACACATCTGCTAATGGAGGATTGAGCCATCCCAGCCACAACTCCACTTGTACACTGGAACGAGCCACTGGCAAGGAAATGGAGTGTTGCCAGGACCTTGACCAGTGGCTCCACTGCTTGTGAGCGGAGAGTCTGGCTGGTGATGTCATCTTTCAGGGTTCTGGCTAATTCCAGGATGGCAGTAGGGCTGAATCTGAAGATGCGATACACCTCTGATTCCCCCATGCCAAAGACATTTATGCACGGTCGGTATATCCTCTCCCGTGCCCTCCTCCGTGCCCTCCTCCTTCTACGCGCATGTAAAGCCAGTAGTATAGCTATGACCATGGATGCCCCTGGCATGTTGGCATACAGATTGTTGTCCTGCAAGTGTAGATGCTCAGCTCGTCCCTAACGGTGCTGCTGAAGCTGCTCTCCAGCTGACCTGCACACGTCTGGTGCAAAGTTACAGCTGCTATTATGAGGGATAATTTTAGACCGGACGTATGTCTTATGCGCGGCGCGCGTACATTCGTGGATTGCCGTATCTCCCTCATTTGCATATTTGAATAGCAAAACAATGGTGCGTCCAGCGTATATTTGCGCCCATGATGCACTGGCGCAGAAAAATTACGTCGGTCGGAAAAAACTATTTTTCAGGCGTATCTCGTTTTGTGGATACGGCGCATAGTTACACTGGCGTATATATACACTTACGCCACGCATCTCGAGATACGCCGGCGTAAGTGCTTTGTGGATCTGCCCCCTAGTGTTTTTCTATTCAAATATGTTGAAAAAGTCAACAATTTAGATTGGATGTACTTTTTCACGTGACTATATATACTGTATGTGTGTGTCTATCTCAAAGTTTTTCTTTATTTTAAAATTTTTGATTATTATCTACAGTATGTTGCTTTTGTTTATAATTATATTACAAAAAGTATGCATATACCCTCAAACAATAATGAATTATATTTCAGACAGGAGGCTCCTATCTTATGCATTAATCCTTCTTTATTAATGCCCATAGCAGAAAATGTCCATATTAAATTTAATGTAAAAGAAACAGAAAACTGTAAAGACTACAATTCCCGGCAGTCTTTGGGTCACCGTAGCCACTCCTATCCTGTAGCCCTATATAAGGCCTGTCCCATCTTGGATCTTCCTCTTTCTTTCTGCTCATAGCGACAGATAAGTATATTTTTCTTACAAAACTATATAATGGTGTATTCTATGTCTTATTACCACGATTTACTATAATAACTTGTATTGCGTCCCGGGTCTCTCTACCCCAGATCCTATCTCTCTCCATCTCTCCACTATACTCCTGTCTCCTGCGATCACCGGTTCGGTGGTATTTTCCTCTGTATCGCGCTCCGCGCAACCCTATTCTCTTGCGTTCCCCTCCCCTTATCTACGGTGGCCGCCGCCATATTAGGAGACATCATCTTCTCCCCCTGCTTCTCCGGTCCGCGTTTTCGCGCGTGTGGGCCAGGGAGGGGTGGAGCCTATTCGAACGTTCAGGCTATCGTCCGTTCTGGCCAATAGGAACTCCGGAGGCCGTAGTCTCGCGAGACTTTGCCTCGGGAGTTCGATCCTGCCCAGGCTCTCCTCCCACCGCAACGCTATTCAGCGCCAGCGGTGTCGGAGGTAGGAGCCTGGGATTGTTAGCTAGTTAGAAATCGCTAGGTAATATAACGTCTCTCTGGGAAGGAATTTATTCCTCCCTCTCTGCTGTATACCCCCTAGTGATTCCAGTCCACAGCTTAGGTGCACAGTGTTAAGTGCAACACCTACAGAACAGCTGTATATATTGTTCTTTAGAGCAGCGTGCTGTATACCCCCTAGTGATTACAGTCCACAAATTAGGTGCACGGTGTTTAAGTGCAACACCTACTGCACAGCTGCATAAATTGTTCTTTAGAGCAGCATTTCATCACGCAGCGGTGACTGTATCCTTATATACCCTCACTTTATCCATATATATATATAATGTCTGAAGAGCTTTCAGTCCCCACTGAAGACGCTGAGTTAGCGCTGGACACAGCGCAATTCTTGAGCACGTCTCAAATACAAGACCTGATCACAAAATCAGTACAGGCTGCCCTGGCTTCAGCTGCCCTACCCTCTGGATCGCAACAGATCCTGTCCCTCGCCCCTATTCCGCTACCCCATAGCGGTGAACCGCCTAAAAAGAAGGGCAAATCCTCTTATAAGAGGAAACACATTGTGGCGGCCCATGACTCCCCGGCAGGGGAAGCAAATATTGTGCACAAGGCAGCTCCCCACACGGACTGCCGCCCCATGTATCCCTCGGACTCCTTTCAACCCCTGGGCCTCGGGGAGTCACCAAAGAGGCATAGGTCCGCTAGGCGGACGAAACCCGACTCATATGTAGTTTATTCTGAAGAGGATTCGTCCTCTGAGTCCGGCGAGGCTGAGGTCTCGGAGTCCGAATATGAGGATGAGGAGGATGCTGGGACACCGGCGCTCAACCAAGACGCCACCCCTGAAACTCAGGGCACAACCATATTAGATGCTCTGGGCGAACCGCTGTTCCATCCAGATGCCATCTCCCATCCCCGCTCTGGGGATTGGTCCCCTTTGCCCCACGTATATCACAATACGTTGAATTTTGGGCACGTAGGCCCATTGAGAGAACCAACCGTAACAAACTACGGGCAGAATGCCCTCGACCATTCATCCCTAAGAAGGTGGTCCTAACACCCGAGATAGACCCCATCCTATCTAATTACCTGTTAAAAACAGGGAAATTCCCCAAAAAGGGGATAGACCGCTCCTTTAAACCCATTCAGGACCGGATCCTTGACCTCCTTGGCCCGCTGACGAAAATCTTAAATCTGTCAGAGCAGGCAGCGGCATCAGACCAAACGGTCGACATAACCCAACTACGTGGGTGGGCCCAGAGGGCCATATGTCTGGTGGGCAGCGCTAACACCGCCTGCTCTGTCGAGCGCAGACGCTCCATTTTGATGCGGCTTGACCCACAATTGGCACACCTAGCAGAAACTGAACCAGGTCCAGCAGCTGAGGGGATGCTGTTCGGTGAGTCGTTAGTCAAAGACATCAACAAATTTATGGGGCTCTTTAATAGCCTCGATAAAGCTCAAACATCGCTCAAAAAGACTGGAACGAATAGGGTTTTCCCCCGGGCCGGCAGAAGTAGGGGCCGTTCTGCCGGCCGCAATAACATTTTCAGACCATTTAACAGGGCAAACGCCCAACCTCAGTATACCCAGGCTCCCCTTCCATACACCACAGTGGCACAGCCAGCACCATTTTTCCCGCCCCGTGGTAGACCGTCGAGAGGACGTGGAAACAGAGGATATCCACGCTCCCGTCCATACACCGGTGAGTATTACCTACACTCCACTTTCTCACACACCTGTGGGGGGACGACTAATGCATTTTACCCACGCCTGGTCTGTGATTACGGCAGATACATGGGTACTAAACACCATAACAGGGTTCCGCATAGAACTTCTGTCCTCACCAAATCTGGGCGTCACCCCGCCCCCTATTCGATTTGCAAAACAAAACGTTGCTCTTATAGACAACGAAATACGGGACCTGATTTTCAAACAGGCGGTGGTCGAGGTCGATCCATCATCCCCGGGGTTTCTCAGCAACCTCTTCCTGGTCAAAAAGAAAGGGGGAGGCTACCGTCCAGTAATAAACCTTCGAAACTTGAATCAACATGTCGCGTATCGGCATTTCAAGATGGAGGGTATCCACTGCCTCCGAGATCTCCTTCAACCGGGAGATTGGTTAGTGAAAGTGGACTTGAAGGACGCCTACCTCACCGTCCCCATGCACCCAGACTCCCAACATCTACTCCGCTTCATATGGAGAAGACGCACCTGGCAATTTACTTGCCTTCCGTTCGGACTGTCCTCCGCTCCGTGGTGCTTCACCAAAATTGTACGTCTGATTATATACCTAGACGACATCCTCATCATAGCATGCTCCAAAACACAGGCCTATCGCCACATGGTTTGGACGACCACTCTATTACAAAAACTAGGTTTCTTGATCAACCAGAAAAAATCAGTTCTTACTCCTGCTCAGGAAATGGAATTCCTGGGTTTCCTGGTAGACACCAACCAAGCTGTCCTCCGTTTGCCCAGGGCAAAACTAGCCCTGATCCGCAAGGAGATCAGAGCGGTGCTACGCAAGAACTATCTATCGTTACGCGTTCTGGCCCGCCTGGTAGGCCTGCTTGCGGCTTCCATTCAAGCCATATTTCCGGCCCCTCTTCACTACAGGGCCCTCCAGCGACTCAAAATCCTTCATCTGCGACAGGGTCTCAGATACGCAGACGAAGTACCACTCTCTTCGGAAGCCAGGGTAGAGTTGCAGTGGTGGCTTCGACATGCTGTCGAGTGGAACGGCAAAACGATATTCAACTCGTGCCCGGACGTCATCATAGAATCGGACGCGAGCCGTCAGGGCTGGGGCGCTCGCTTAGGCGAGACCTCGACGGGAGGGACCTGGTCCTACACAGAGTCCCTCCTACACATCAACGCATTGGAACTTCTGGCGGCCTTGTTCACCATCCAGAGTTTCTTAACAGAGAGGTCCAATTGTTGCGTACTATTGCGCATGGACAATATTGCAGCGGTGCAATACATCAACCGATTAGGGGGCACCAGATCCAAAGTTCTAGCGGATATTGCCAAAGAATTTTGGCTCTTCTGCCTAGCCCGCAATATCATCACTATGGCAGAGTACATTCCGGGCGTTTCCAATACTATAGCAGATTGGAATTCCCGTTATCTTATCGACTCCAGCGATTGGCGGCTGGACCGATCGATCTTCCCTCAGCTGAACCAACTCTGGGGTCCCTTAGGCATAGATCTATTCGCCTCTCGCCTCAATTACCAGCTGCCCCGATTCTTCAGCTGGAGACCAGATCCCGGGGCCTCAGCAGTGGACGCTTTCCACCACTCCTGGACGGGGGAGACACATTATGCGTTTCCCCCATTCTCTATGATCCCCAGAGTGTTACTCCAGATATCGAACCAGAAGGCGATGGTGGTGCTCATCACCCCATGGTGGCCGAAACAGCCGTGGTTTCCTCTCCTGTTGGAGATGATCGTAGACTGTCCCAGGCTTCTGCCTCCTTCTCCGCACATTCTCTCTCACCCAACCAAGGGCACTCACCCTCTGGTAGCGGAGGGCTCACTGACTCTCCTGGCGTGGTTGGTTTCGGGGTGCCAGACACGGACAGCGACCTTTCTAAACCAGCTAGGGACCTTCTCGCCCTGGCCTGGGCCCCCAGGACTCGATCAGCATATCGATCAGCCTGGAGACTCTGGGTGCGTTGGTGTGATCAACGACAGGTTGATCCCGTACAAGCCCCTGTACTGGTAGTTATAAACTACCTGGCGGATTCTTTCGAATCTGGTAAATCATACAGCTCCATAAATGTGTACAGATCAGCCATATCGGCTTACCATTGCCCAGTGTATTCTCTGCCAATCGGCAAACATCCTTTAATATGTAGACTGCTGCGGGGCATCAAATTCAAACGGCCTCCCCGCCCTAAATATCAATCCACCTGGGATGTCTCCAAGGTTCTTGACATGTTCTCTAGTTGGGAAGACAACAATGCACTACCTCTCAGGCTACTGTCTTATAAACTCACGGTCCTTTTGTGTCTAGTCTCGATCAAACGAGTCTCCAACGTTAAGGCTTTGGACGTTTCCAGACGTCAGTTTTCGCCTCAAGGGGTAAAATTCTCGGTGGTCCGTAGGACCAAAACAGACCTTCACTCAGTATGTTACCCTTATTTTCCTACGCACCCGCGACTCTGTGTGGTTAGATGCCTACAGGCCTATGAAGCACGTACTCCGGACCTACGCTCTCCTGGTTCCTCCCAACTTCTAGTATCTTACGTCAAACCTCACCATCCGGTCACTTCCGCCACTCTGGCGCGTTGGGTTAGATCAACCATGGAGATGGCGGGCATAGACATAGCCCTGTTTGGAGCACACTCTTCCAGAGGAGCTATGGCTACCAAGGTCATTACGGCGGGGGGTTCTCTTGCGGACCTCTTATTGGCAGCCGACTGGTCCTCTGAGACCACATTTCGCCACTTCTATTTTAGACCGGAAGAACATGTCTCCATGTCAGTCTTATGATCGTTAGGTCGCATATACTGTATATATAGGGTTTGTGTAACAGATTGTATCATTATTCATATTAACATATACTGTATTAAGCTTTGAACCTGCATAAGATAGGAGCCTCCTGTCTGAAATATAATTCGGGATTTTCGTAGCTTGTGACAGAAAATAATAATTATATGAAGACAGGAGGCAAGTATCTTCCCTCCCTACCCAACCCTGTCACGATTCTGCATTCTCTTTCAGGATATTGATCACATTCACGGTTCCTGCGTGCAGAGGAGTTTTTTCCCGTGTACGGATTAAATGTTCGTCGAGGTTGTTTCCAGAAGCTGAGACGTCAGGCCGGCTGGTCGAAGATTCCGGTGGTTAGAAACCGTTCGATTGTTGATTCCTGGTTCCTGTAGGATTCGCATAAAGAAGAGGAAGATCCAAGATGGGACAGGCCTTATATAGGGCTACAGGATAGGAGTGGCTACGGTGACCCAAAGACTGCTGGGAATTGTAGTCCTTACAGTTTTCTGTTTCTTTTATATTAAATTTAATATGGAAATGTTCTGCTATGGGCATTAATAAAGAAGGATTAATGCATAAGATACTCGCCTCCTGTCTTCATATAATTATTATTTTCCGTCACAAGCTAGGAAAATCCCAAATTAACAATATTATATTCAGTAATTAGTATGGCAAATTATGCAGCTTAAAGTTTTGTTTATATGTGAACAAATATTTGTCTTGAATTTTATACTTGACAAATTTGTTTTTATATAAATGAAGTTTAGTTTGGAAATTAGTTTGGAATGTGACCAATACAAATTACTTTGGAATGGGACCAATAATGGGAGAGGACAAATTATGCAACGACAGTGATGTATTATAACTAGAACAAGAATTATGAATGTTTTGTTGATATTTACTAGAGGTTTTTTTCAAGCTTCATTATACTTTAACATCCTCTTTAATTATGCTATTATATTGGCAACAAGTCATGGCATCATAGGTGCCAAAAACATAATAAATCAGGCTTGACTTATGGGATCCTTTGAGGGCATATTTGGCAGATATTTCTAGAAGCAGTGTAAATAATCTTTGTCTCCTGCTCAGCTCTTGTGGTAGTCGCCAAACCTTTATGTGGCATTCTCTACTCCTGGCATCTTCCTCAAGCAGCCAGTCATGCTGTTCAAAAATGTATGTCCTTGAAATTGCCTTGTAGAAATATAAAAAAGTCACCAGATGCTAATTATGCATCCTGCTTGGTGCAGCGGGACTGTATATTCATGAAACTTCCTATTAGTCTTTGTAAATGCCAGAACCCACCCCAAAATTAAAACCTTTTTATACATCATCTTGTGGATACTTCATCTTAAGTGATTCACAGAATAAGATCGCATGCTGTATTTAGGTGTTTTCCAAAATACCACATGCGATCCTGAAAATGTAAATTCACTATTGCTCTATGCGGTATTCAGTGCATAAAGCAAAAATGCTTGTAAATACCACATAAAGCAGGGGTGAAAGTTAATTCACAAAAGACCGCCCCCCCCCCCCACCCATACCAGGACCTTCAGGTATAACCGTCCCCTTGTGATGTCACTGACCCAGCATGCTTCTAATCAGTTGGTCGAAGTACACCCAAGTACACGGTGTACTTCATAGCTGCTATTTAATTTGAAGCCCATCTCAAGTGAATTGTTTGATTATATGTTCCCTGTGACAGGTGTTTGTCTTTTTACCTGGTTATGTGACTCACTTAGAATCTTCCTCTCTATTACCGGCCTGAGCTTTGACTTATCTGACAACACTTCCGGTCCTCTGAATTCTGTTTCCATGTTCTCATATAACCTTCCATTGCCCTTGGATATTACCTAGTGCCCTGCATCCCTGTATCTATTTATCTTGATTATATAGGCTTCTACCAGATCTGCGCTTATACAATCCAGCTTGTTTCAGAAATCACCATACAGCCTCTACTTGATCCCTTAGCACTGTGACCATACATCTTCAAGTAAGCCAAATGTGTCCCCATTGGAGAATGAAGAATTCAATAATGCCCCATACACATGATCGGAATTTCCATCGGGATAAACTCTGACAGAATTTTCTGATGGAATTCCATTCAAGCTGTCTTGCATACACACAGTCACACCAAATTCCGACCATCCAAAACGCGCTGACGTACAACACTACGACGAGCCGAGAAAAATGAAGTTCAATGCTTCCGAGCATGCATCAACTTGATTCTGAGCATGCGTGTTTTTTTCTCCGTCGGAGTTCCATACAGACATACAGAATTTCTGAAATTTTTTTTATCAGAAAAAAATAAAACATGTTCTCTTTCTAAGTCCATCCGAAATTTCAGATGGAAAAACTCTGATGGGGCACACACATGGTTGGAATATCTGATGAAAAAATTCCGTCTGACTTTTTCCATCTGAAATTCCGATCATGTGTACAAGGCAAGACCTTAAAACTTTAGTATCCTGTTAAATTAATTAGGATCACAACCCCCAACTTTTATTTTAAATGTTCTTTATTGAATTTTGATAGGTAAAATGAAAGACACCAAATAAGAACACCATAGAAAAGTTTTTTCACAATGTGCAAGTCTGGTTTGTTTTGAACATGAGTACACCAGGTACTGTATCGTATAAACATACAAATTAAATGTAGTTATGCCACAATAAACTCAACATAGCAAATTAAATGCCACCCAGATGAACTACCTTTTTCATCAACCATGTACAACCATATGTCAAACAAAAAGAGGGGAAAAATTAGGAATTAAAAAAGGAGTTAAAAGGTGTTTAGTTGAAAGGGGTGTTCTAAGGGACAGTTTTTTGATCAATCCAGGGGGACCATTGTAAAATTTTGGTAGGCAGCCAGGTTTGTAGGCCATTATCTGTTTCAAAGTGTAATGCCCTGTACACACGATCGGAATTTCCGATGGGATAAAATATGATGGAATTCCTGTGAAGTGAAGACATTTGTTTAACATTGGGCGGTAGACATTGATGGTAAAGTATGTAGTGTTATTGATTTGGCATATGAATACCAAATACCCCCCTTGTGTTTTGGCTTCAGATGTGATAAGTTTGAAGGCTACCGTTTCTGTGACAGCAACCAGCAGGCCTCTCTTTTTAGGCAAACATATGAGGAAACCGTTTGTGTTGAAATGTGGGTGGCTTTTGTGAGGCAAAATGGGTTTCCTGTAGGCAGGAGATATTGCAGTCCAGCCTCTGATCTTTTAGCTGGGCCGTTTAGGACTTTCACATTTAGGGAGGATTTTTTTTTTATTGTTTATTTATTCATAACATGAAATGGGTCCACATGAACCACAGTGTCAGTACAGGCAAGTCAACAACAACATACATATACAGGGGTGGGTGTATGCCACACCCAACTTATTCCAATGGTCAACATGACATCTACTAGTCCCATATGAACTAGTTGTACAGGTATCAGGTTATCGACATATTATGCATGAGATGCAGTAGGTCCCTATGGTCCCACGGGCCCCACCTCCCGTCTTTTTTCCCCCTTTTATTAAAGAGTCCTAAGAACCGAAATAGAAGCAGAGAGATAGGGGGAGAAAGATACAAAAAGACTGCGGGCTGTGCCCAGGATCAGCAGAGCAAAGGGGGGGGGGATTCGCGAGGGTGGTCACAACCGGGAAACACTAAAAGGTTCCCCTGAGGGCCTGCCCCTTCTCCGAATACGTAAAAATGTTCCAGAGTTGCCAGGTCTTGGAGTATGATTTGCGTCTGTCTTGATTCGTAAGGATTAAATCTTCCATGCTGTTGATATTATCCATTTTCCGTAGCCACAAAGCAACTGCCGGTGGGTGTGGGGATCTCCAACACAATGGAATGCACGCCTTAGCTGCATCCAGAAGGTGACGAACAATTGATTTTTTTTATATATGCATGTGGGGGTGTCATTTGCATGTAAAAGAAAGTATGCCGGGTCATCGGGGATTGTTCTCTCTGTAAATTTTTGCGATATCCGTCTGATCTCCTCCCAGTATGTCCGTAAGCTTGGGCATGACAAGAAAACATGCAGTAACGTGCCTCTATCCGCTTGACACCACCAGCAAAGATCTGACGACGTCAGGAAGAGTTTACTCAGCAGGGCTGGAGTCCTGTAGCAAGGTGTTTGGATTTTATAGTTGGTTTCCTGAATTTTGGTGCAAATCGACGATCTGTGTGTGAACGTGAGAATGTGTTGTCTTTTTTTGGAGGAGAATGTACAGTTCAGGTCCCGCTCCCATTTGCCAATACTCGGGAATTGATATTCCTCCTTCGGCGTTACCAGTATGTCGTGGGTTAGGGATAGGGCGTGTGACAGTGTGCTCCTCCAGAGTCATAAAAGGGTGGCTCGTCTGAGCAGGAGGTGGCATGGTGCCCACAAAATGGCTGAGCTGACGGGCCCGCAGGAAATCCAGCTGATATCGGCCCGCTGGGTCCATCAGTTCTGATAAAATGAGAGGCCTAGAAAAATCCAGACTCCCTCAGCGCACGGAATCTTGTATCCCACATACCCGGTCCAAAGTGTGGGTTCCCCAGTATTGGACGTAATGGTGAGTTCTCCGAAGAGAGGCGAGCTTGTGTCATCAGTCTGGTGCAAATTTTGATGGTGTTACCTATCAGCGGGTGATGTTGGACGTTTTTTTGTATTGCCGTATGGCACCAGGGAGCGCGCTGCAGTGGGGTCTCACATTGTGCCTGTTCTAAACGTGGCCAAAGTTTGGTATTCCCATGTCTGCACCAGTCAATGAGGCGGTTCAAATGTGCTGCGTGGTAGTACGTCCGTACGTCTGGCATCACCAGCGCACCATGTTGCTTGGGGAGGGAAAGAACTGTCTTGTGAAGTCTAGGATGTTTCCCTGCCCATAGGAAGGTCCTAAATGTGGCCTGGACTTGTTTAAAGAAATTTACCGGTATATGTATGGGGAGGGCTTGCAAAAGGTAAAGAACTTTTGTCAGTATGGTTATTTTAAGTATATTGCACCTCCCGAACCAAGAGTGAAGGCCGGTGGTCCATTGGTTCAACAGTGTTTGGATGGATTTGAGTAAGGGTGGGAAGTTAAGCTTAAAGACGTTGGAGATCTTCGGGGGAATACACGTGCCCAGATATGTCAGGGCCGTGTCCGTTCATTTCAGGTGAAAGCTGCTTTGGAGGTGAGACAGTTGCGGTCAGGAAATTCCCACCCCCATCGCCTCCGATTTGGTCAGGTTAATTTTTAAATTAGACAATTTCCCGTACGTGTCAATATCACGCATTGGATTGGGAAGTGATACCAAGGGTTTCGTCAGTGAGAAAAGCATGTCATCGGCGTAGGCCGACACTTTGTATTGTTCATCCCCCACACTAATACCCGTTATGTCCGGATTCAACCTCACATGTCTTAAAAAGGGCTCAAGGGACAAAGCAAAAAGGAGGGGAGAAAGTGGGCAACCCTGTCTGGTTCCGTTGGTAATCGGGAAAGGCTCTGAAAGCGCCCCGTTCGCCCTGACCCTGGCCATTGGAGTCGTGCAAACCGCAGATATCCAGCTCAGCATTTTCTGCCCCATGCCTATGTGTCTCAAGGTGGCGAACATAAATGGCCAGCTGACCCTGTCGAACGCCTTTTCAGCATTTGTTCCTATGAAAACACAGGGGTAGTATTAGCTGCATGCAGCAGGTTCAACACCTTAGCGGTGTTGTCCCTAACCTCCCTTTTTGGTACAAAGCCTACTTGGTCAAGATGGACAAGGTCAGGTAAGTGTTGTTGAATTCTAGATGCTATTATTTTGGTGAAGAGTTTGAGGTCAGTGTTGAGCAGTAATATCGGGCGATAACTACCGCACTGTCCCGGGTCTTTCCCGTCTTTATGAATCACAGCTATTTGCGCCTGTAAGGTGGATATGTGTAACTTTGTCCCCGTGCTCAGATTGTTAAACAGGGTCACCAAATGGTTGCCCAGGGAGGGGAAAAGAGTCCTATAATAGGTCATGGTGAGTCCATCTGGGCCAAGGGCCCTACCTGGCTTTGTGGCGCCTAGCGCCACCTGAAGTTCCGGTAAGGTGATCAGTTCATCCAGAAGGTCCCTTGTCTCTGGCGATAATGTTGGCATGTGTGAGGAGGCTATATAGTCTGACGTCAGGTCTAAGTCTGGGTTTAGAGGCGTGGTGGGCAAATGATATAGGGTGCGATAGAAATCCCTGAATTCCCATGAGATATGTTGGGGGCGTAGAGATCTTCCGTCCTCTGCGTGAAATAATGTGCGGTATGTAGGACGCCTTATTTTGCGTTCGGATGGTCTGGGTAAGCATCCTTCCGCACTTGTCACCTGACTCATAGACTTTACGTCTACAAATCTGTATCGCCGCCTTGGCTTTGTATTGCAATATGTCAGTAACTTGTTTGCGGGTAATGTCCAGATCAGTACTCAACTGTGCCGTCGGTGCCTGCTCATGTTGCATTTCCAGGGTCTGTAGTTTGAGAAGTAGTGCAGTCAGTTGTTCGGACCTTAGTCTTTTCAGCCTAGATCTGTGCTTAATAAGTATGCCCGGAACTACAGCCTTATGAGCCTCCCATACCACCTCTGGTTTACTGTCCTTTGTAGCATTAGCGTCAAAGTAGTGCCCGATTTCTCTTATCACGTCCACCAAAGTGTCAGGGTCCTGCAGTAGGCTCTCATTCAGCCTCCAGGAATGTCTCTGGGCTTTCTGCGCGTCCGATAGGGCGTAGATCAGCGTTATCGGAGCGTGGTCTGACCACATAATTGACCCAATTGTGGTGCCCTTGACGGCTGACAGGTGTCTGTGTGGGATCAGGATGTAGTCGATACGAGAGTAAGACTGGTGTGGTCTGGAGAAGAAGATGTAGTCCCTCTCTCCCGGGTGGAATAGGCGCCAAATGTCTATTAGTTGAGTGGAATGTAGCATTGTGTGAATGCGTTTGCGTAGTTCCCTCGAGGATGAGGAAAGCCCAGTGGAGGTGTCCTCAGCTGGTGTTAGGGAAATATTAAAATCACCCCCCACAATAAGCTGCCCCTCTGCGAAGCACGTCAGTTGTCCTAGCTGTCTTGTCAGGAATCTGTCCTGATGGCCGTTCGGGGCATAGAGGTTCGCAAAGGTGACCTGTGCAGTCCCAATCCGACCCTTCAGAAACAGATAACGCCCCTCCGCTTCCCCCCACTTCCCCCCATGTATGACTGCCACATCTGAGTGTCCGGACTGAGCCACAGATAGAGGGGAAGTGTTGGAGGCACAGATTTATTGCGAGTCCGCACTCGTGGAGGAAGGTCTTTTATGTTATATTGTTCATGTGAGTGCATTACTACCTGGGCATTCCTGGGGGGTTTTTGTTTATTGTTGATGATATCACACGATCAGGCTTGTCCTTCTCTCTTACCCCACATACACTACCGAGATCCTCATACATAACAAGAGCCGATTCGTGAACCATTGGGGACACGGGACTCCTAACCCTGGAGAATCAGTAAGGGAGAGGAAGGAGGGACTGACGAACTCGGCGTTCGTGGATAAGAGCCCCAGTTTTTTCACCTACATGTGAGTGCATCTCCACTGGTTTAAATCAGAAGACATTGCTACCCCTCTCTGTGACGTTATCACACCATTTGGTTTCTACCCTTTTTACTTTTTCATGTAATACACTTTATGGAGACCCGTATGTGATATCCAACAACGGACCACACCCATCAGGATCAGGCTGATTTAATCAAGTTTGCCAGATTAGAGGTGAGCTGCTGGGATCACTAGAGGTGCATATATGAGATCTTGGTTACGGCTCACTCTCTATCTTTCACCCTTTTTGGATACAAGGCCTCCTTCTTCTGAAATACTTTGACCCTTATTTTTATTTTTATTTTTATATTTATTTTTATTTCTATTTTTATATTTTATTATTTATTTTTATTGTTGTGTTTTTCAACATTTTTCACTTCACAACGTTATTGATTGGATTAAGTATTGATGAACTGCACCCCTACATGGTTGGATTTTGTTGTACCTGGACCTCTTCAGCACTGTGCCCTCGATTAAGGACTATTCAACAATATTGTTTACTGGTATATTAGTGTCACTCCCCTTTTTTGGACTTTCCCCACCCATTTTTTGTACTTGTATATGTATGTGGTCATATGCACACACACACTAATTTGTATAACACTTTACAGCGCAAATATTTCACTTGTTACAATTATCACTTTTTGTCTATCGAGGTAGACCTCTTTTTTATTTGCAGCAGTATCCCCACTTTTCACTTGTCCCCTCACTCTAGACAGCGCAGGAGTTCACTTCACTTATACTTTTATTTACTGTTGGATATTTTAAAATGGCAACTTTTAGGTTAATCGGCACAGTAATCGGTCATATTAAACCTTGTTCGCCCACTAAATACAATGGCCCAGATTCAAGTACATTTGCGCGATATTTGCGGGGGAGCAGGGCAACGATTTTGCCCTGCGCCCCCGCAAATATTTTGCGCTGCCCTCGATTCACGGAGCAGTAGCTCTGTAAATTGCGAGGGCGCGCCGTCAAAATTGCCCGGCGTAAGCGCGCAATGTAAATGATCCCGCCGGGGGCGGGAATCATTTAAATTAGGCGCGCTCCCGCACCGAGCGTACAGCGCATGCTCCGTCGGGAAACTTTCCCGACGTGCATTGCGGCAAATGACGTCGCAAGGACGTCATTTGCTTCAAAGTGAACGTGAATGGCGTCCAGCGCCATTCACGAATCACTTACGCAAACGACGTGAAATTCAAATTTCACGTTGCGGGAGCGGCGGCTATACTTTAGCATTGTCTGCCCCTACTATTAGAAGGGGCAGCCTTGCGCTAAAGTTGCCTACGGAAACTCCGTACCTGGCTTGCGCAGGGCCCGCGCAAGTTTGTGAATCAGTGGTAGTATGCAATTTGCATACTTCACGCTGATCACAATGGGAGCGCCCCCTAGCGGCCCACGCAAGAATGCAGCCTAAAATCTGCGTGGCATAAGAGCCTTATGCTGCGCAGATTTTAGGCTGCAGTCGGTGTAACGAGGTTCCTGAATCAGGAGCACTCGTTACACCGGAGCAAGTAAGCAATTGCGCCGTGTAACCTATGGTTACACGGGCGCAATTGCTTCTTGAATCTGGGCCAATGTTTTGGGCATATCTATTTCTGGAAATATAATTTTAGTACATTGTTGTCTAGATGTGTTTGTAACTAGAATGAAAAGCAAACTCGATTCAGTGTAATGTAAGGAGAGGACACTCAGCAGCTGTTTACACATCTGGACTCAGGAGCACTAGTGTGGGACACCAGAACAACCTTTTTTTTAGGGTGTCCCACACAGGTGCTCCAGTGGAAACTTGGGGTGGCTCTATGTGTGAAACTTGTCCAAAAAAGGTAAGTATTCCAGCTTTTAGTGAAGTGAAAAAATCATGTCTTCAGCTTGGACCTCTGCCAAAATAGAAAATTGTACCCCACTTTCAAGCAATGTTTCATATTCCTATTCTTGCCTCAAATATCTGTGTGCTAAGTATACCTTTTGTTTCATTCACATAGGGGAGAAAAGACTCGTAGGACACAGAGAGAACCCCAAGATGAAGATTTGGAGGAAGAAGTGGTGGAAATTGTCACCACACCAGGTCAGTGTCTGTCACCACAGCTTCAGGTAAGAGATGTAGGCCTGCATCTTTATAATGCTTTTTTTTTTAGGTGATGAACATGTTGGTGAAGAAAAAACTCCTCATTTCACAAGTGCTAGCACACAAATATTAATACAGGAAATCACGGTGTGTAGTCGGGAACTGAACATCACAAGGAATAAAATCAATCTTCTGGATCAAAAATGTAAGAACATGATTGATGTTTTGGGGCGAATCTAAAAAAAACACAAAATTCGCCCCCTTTTATTTTTTTAGGCACTATTTTTTTTTTTTTTTACTACTTTCTTCTAGCCAAATTTTGAAGATGCACACAGTGTGTCAACATGTGCTATCTCCCATCAGGGGATATCAATGTACGTGTTTTGCGGGTGCAACCCCTTCCTCGCAACTCAAGTAGGTGAGAGGAAGGGGTTGCACCCCCAAAACACGTCTATTGATCGGATATGTGGGGGAAAAATTGCGCTAACTAGAAAAATTAGTGATAAGAGGTATGACCCAAAAAGCAGCCAGCACACAAACAAACAAAGTCCAGGCAAATAAATACAAAAAAGTGCAGCGCTAAAAAACATTAATGTGAAAAAAATGTTATATAAACATAAACAATTGAAGAAACACTTGTGTAGTGAATGGTAAATGGGAAGTTAGCTCATGAGAGCCAAAGTATATGTGTCTAGCGATCAAGCTAGTGGAAAACACTGGATAAATGCAAAAAAGCAATCAAAGTTCAATGATCTGTGGGGAGAGTTCATGAAACTGCTTCCAGCTGGAAAGGTGAATGCACTTCACAGATGATGTAAATTCAAACAAACAGTGGTAATGGCTTGTCTGTAGCAATCTCCACGTTGGTATAGGAAATAAAAGGGTACTCTTACCAGCTGTGGTGGACTTGCGTGCTAATACTAGCGCCAAGTCAGGTAAAGCGTGGTGGTCACAGCGGACCCTGGGTTTTGTGCAGATGGATGGCTCTGTTGGATGGTTCAGATGGTCGCTCCACTCAGGATATTGGAACCGATCTGGTCAGATGCTCTCTCCAAGGCAGAAACCCCAATGGGTGAGGCCAAATGATGGAAAAGGCCACACTCGTGGAACACAGCATATGTGAGGAATAAATAAAAAAATGCTCCAATGGTGCAGGTCAAACAAGTAAAAACCGTGAAGGCTTTATTTTGTTAAAAAATGTAGCAGTAAAATCACGTGAAATTGGGATCATAAAAAGCAGTATGGGGTACTCAGCATGTTACCCGACGCGTTTCGGCTCAAAGCCATCAACAGGGGCATGTGTCTGTACCCCCACACTGCTAAACTTATATAACAAATGCTCTGTAACTCCTCCCCAGGAAGGGGCGGGGACAGGAAATGCAAAACAATGACAGAAAACAAATGCATTTTAAAACATGATGTATCATATCAACATTCCCCATGATGGCTTCAAAATACTGTTTAACGTAGAAGTATAAACACAACTTTAAAAACCAATGACATATAACAAGTAATAATAAACCTATAATGAATGCATGTATGTATACATGCGCCCATATAGGCAACCATTGACCTTAACATGCTGTGGAGCATATCCGTGCAGATAAGAAATCAAAAAAGGAAGAAATTAAGTGGGGGGGTCTTGGGAGGGGGCAGGCCGCCAGCCATAGCGCAATACCACCTACTCCAAGACCCACCATGCCTGTCACATTGTCACCACCAAAAAGATTGCACTAATAGGCTGTAAAAGATGTACCACTTAATAAGCGTCACCCTGGGCTAAGATCTGTATAAACCCTACATGGTGAGCATGTGACCGCAAACACTGCCAATCGGGACGGTCCAATTCCCAGAGGAACCGACCACTCAGATTGAGGACAGCAAAATCCGGTGACAAAAAAAAATAATAAATAAAAATGAATAATAAAGAGTGACCTGTAAAAAAGAATCAATAAAAAAGACTCAATCTCAGGGGGCACACGTGCGGGAAAAGAATAACCTTTCCCGCACACGTGTGGGAAAAGATTAACTTATAATGTAATGACAAAAAAATGCTTGTATAAACATTAATGTCATTACGATGGGGGGTTCCCAATATAGACAGAGGAAACCCATTCAAGCTGATGTAAGCTGTGAAAGTGTATACCAATATAAATGACTCTAACAAAAAATCACATAGCGGTCTGCATAAAGACAAATGAATTCCAAACGCCCAAAGAATAACTTTTCCCGCACAAGTGCGGGAAAAGATTAACTTATAATGTAATGACAAAAAAATGCTTATATAAATATTAATGTCATTACAATGGGGGGTTCCCAATATAGACAGAGGAAACCCATTCAAGCTGATGTAAGCTGTGAAAGTGTATACCAATATAAATGACTCTAACAAAAAATCACATAGCGGCCTGCATAAAGACAAATGAATTCCAAACGCCCAAAAATTGGACCAAATATCATATGAAGGTCCGCCATTAATGAATGGAGGAATTTAATATATTAAATCAATAGAGGAAGGGGTATTATAGACCCAATGGAAAAATCGGGTCAACTGTATACACAAAAGTAGGAGAACCACTCGCTGTATATAGAGATGATGGGGAAATATATATATATATATATATATATATATATATATATATATATACTTAAAAAAAAAAAAAAATGAACAATACGAATATCGATCTCAAGAGCTCACGCCCGATTGATAAAACAATTGACATCCCAGTCAACATTCATACCATGGGGCGTGTAGCTCTTGAGCTTGTATATCCAGAAGGTCTCCAATCGGGAGACCCCCCTAACACAGGAGTCGCCTCGCCAGTGTGGTACGAATTTGTCAATGACTTGAAAAGAGGTACCCCTGGGGTCTTTAGCGTGACATTCCAAATAGTGCCTAGAAACGGTATGTTTGGGGCACCCCTTCCTAATTTTTCCCAGGTGTTCATTCACTCTGATAGCAAAATTGCGGATAGTGCGACCCACATACTGCAATTTGCATGGGCAGGTGATGAGATACACGATGTAACTGGAAAAGCACGTAGTAAACTGTTTCATCTGATACGTGCGATTGGTGACCGTAGAGACAAAGGAGTCAGTCCTCCGTCGTCCTAGTACATTGATAATGCATATGTTACACCTGCGGCAAGGGTGATAGCCCTTAGTTTCAGGAAAGAAAGCGACTCTTTTTGGTGGATCAAAGACATTAGGCGCAATTTCATTCTGCACGGATCTTGCACCCCTGGAAATCAGACCAGCCCTTTCAGGTAGACAAGGTCCCAAGATCTTATAACTGAGGAGCACCTTCCAGTGTCTGTTCAGTATTTTTTTGATGTCATTATGTTGGACAGAATAATCCGTAAAAAAGGACCATTTAAACGTATCATCCCTGTCTTTTTTAGGTTTATCCACAAGCAAGGAGGACCTATCCATCTTGGACACAGTGTCAATAGCCCTATCCAAATCTCCAGTTCTATATCCTTTGTCCAAGAATCGCTCCTTCAAAGTCTGGCACTGAGAATCGAAGTCCTCCTTTTTGGTGCAATTCCTCTTCATACGAAGGAATTGACCCTGAGGAACCGATCTCAGCCATTGTTGGTGGTGACAGCTATCGACCGGAATGTAACCATTCCGGTCGGTTGGCTTGAAGAAGGTCTTGAACTCGAAATGGCCATTAGTTGCCTGAATCTCCAGATCCAAAAAATGGATCGAAGTGGAGCTGGCTTCATATGACAAAACGATACCACGATCGTTGTCATTCAGGAAGGACATGAAGGAGTCAAGAGACTCCCTCGTGCCCTTTCAGAGGAGGAGGATGTCATCGATGTAGCGTGCCCAGAGAACCAATTCAGGTCTCTGTGCAGCATCGACGACATCCTCCTCCCACTGGGCCATGAAAAGATTGGCGAGGCTGGGGGCATACTTAGCCCCCATCGCCACGCCTTTGACTTGAGAAAAAAACTGGTTTTGGAACCAAAAGTAATTGTGTTTGGTGGCAAATTCTAATAGTTCCATGATGAAATTCCTCTGAATAATAGAGAGGGATAGATTCCGTGTAAGGAAAAGTTTCACAGCGACCAAGCCCAGATGGTGTGAAATGCATGTATATAAGGCAGAAACATCTGCCGTGACCATGAGTATCTCTCCTTCAAACTGGACAGCCTCGAGTAACCGAATGGTGTCCTTAGTGTCCCTCAGGTAGAATGGGACTAATTTCACAAGGGGCTGGAGATAAAAATCGATGTATCTGCCGATACGGGAAGTCACAGAGTCAATCCCGCTGATGATTGGTCGTCCAGGGGGATTGACAATATCCTTATGGACCTTCGGCAGATAATAAATAACTGGAATGCGGTGCGCCAATGGCACAAGATAATCCGCTTCCTTTTTATTTAAAATATTAAGGGCAGAACCCTCTTTAATTAGAGCCGTGGGGGCTTTTTTGTATTTGGAGGTGGGATCCCCGGGGAGAATGACATAAGTGGTAGTATCACCTAAAAGTCTGTTCATCTCCCTGAGGTATGCCTCCTTATCCAGTATCACCATTCCTCCGCCTTTGTCGGCCGGACGAATGATGATATTTTTCTTGGCACAAAGGGTCTGTAAACCAATTTGTATAGCAGGATCCTGGTGTACCCTTTTTTTGGGGAGTTTATCCAAATCATTCAAAATCAAATTACGGAACACATTGATAGAGTGGGCTGTGTTAGCCGCAGGGTTGAATAAAGAAGGATTGGACAAACCTGAATGTGTAGTCACTGTGGTGGAAATGGAATTGGAAGTGACACTGGGTATAGTCACTGTATTGGAAATGGGATTGGAGGAAACAGGATCTAAAACCTGCTGGCTGGCACTCGGTAAGGATAGGAAATGTCTCTGAATGTTTAATTTCCGGATAAATTTCTGTACATCAATGAAGGTAGAGAAACTATTTAGTTTCCTAAGAGGAACGAATTTGAGACCCTTGTCTAAAATCACCCGCTCCTCCTCGGAAAGGGTCACTGAACTGAGGTTAAATAGGCCTAGGCCTCTGATATCTTTCTTTTTTTGGCGCTGAACACGCCAGCCGCCTCTGGTACCTCGTTTGGTTTTTGGTGGCGGGGTAGATGGTACGTGGGTGGGTAGAAGCCCTGTGGTTTAGGAAAACCCGGTTCCTCGTACCACCCATCATAAGAAGATCCAGGGTAGTCCTCGCCCGTGTGCGGGAAAGGTTATTCTTTTCCCGCACGTGTGCCCCCTGAGATTGAGTCTATTTTATTGATTCTTTTTTTACAGGTCACTCTTTATTATTCATTTTTATTTATTTATTTTTTTGTCACCGCATTTTGCTGTCCTCAATCTGAGTGGTCGGTTCCTCTGGGAATTGGACCGTCCCGATTGGCAGTGTTTGCGGTCACATGCTCACCATGTAGGGTTTATACAGATCTTAGCCCAGGGTGACGCTTATTAAGTGGTACATCTTTTACAGCCTATTAGTGCAATCTTTTTGGTGGTGACAATGTGACAGGCATGGCGGGTCTTGGAGTAGGTGGTATTGCGCTATGGCTGGCGGCCTGCCCCCTCCCAAGACCCCCCCCTCTTAATTTCTTCCTTTTTTGATTTCTTATCTGCACGGATATGCTCCACAGCATGTTAAGGTCAATGGTTGCCTATATGGGCGCATGTATACATACATGCATTCATTATAGGTTTATTATTACTTTTTATATGTCATTGGTTTTTAAAGTTGTGTTTATACTTCTACGTTAAACAGTATTTTGAAGCCATCATGGGGAATGTTGATATGATACATCATGTTTTAAAATGCATTTGTTTTCTGTCATTGTTTCCTGTCCCCGCCCCTTCCTGGGGAGGAATTACAGAGCATTTGTTATATAAGTTTAGCAGTGTGGGGGTACAGACACATGCCCATGTTGATGGCTTTGAGCCGAAACGCGTCGGGTAACATGCTGAGTACCCCATACTGCTTTTTATGATCCCAATTTCACGTGATTTTACTGCTACATTTTTTAACAAAATAAAGCCTTCACGTTTTTTACTTGTTTGACCTGCACCATTGGAGCATTTTTTTATTTATTCCTCACATATGCTGTGTTCCACGAGTGTGGCCTTTTCCATCATTTGGCCTGACCCATTGGGGTTTCTGCCTTGGAGAGAGCGTCTGACCAGATCGGTTCCAATATCCTGAGTGGAGCAACCATCTGAACCATCCAACAGAGCCATCCATCTGCACAAAACCCAGGGTCCGCTGTGACCACCATGCTTTACCTGACTTGGCGCTAGTATTAGCACGCAAGTCCACCACAGCTGGTAAGAGTACCCTTTTTATTTCCTATACCAACGTGGAGATTGCTACAGACAAGCCATTACCACTGTTTGTTTGAATTTACATCATCTGTGAAGTGCATTCACCTTTCCAGCTGGAAGCAGTTTCATGAACTCTCCCCACAGATCATTGAACTTTGATTGCTTTTTTGCATTTATCCAGTGTTTTCCACTAGCTTGATCGCTAGACACATATACGTCTATTGATCCCCCATGATAGGAGATAGCACATGTTGACATTAGGCATGGGATCAGGAGGGAAATCACCATTTTGCCTCCCAATTTGTGTACATCTTCGAAATTTGGCTTGTTCAGGGGTGACATCACCCCATCTGCTGAAGGCAAGATCGAGACAGTTTGGATACACTATAATGCCTGATATTGCCTTCTGTTTTTCAATGTTGAACTTTGTAAGTTCCAGAGTTGTGTATGTTTTATGGTTTGAAACATCCCTTTTTATGCCAAAAATATCAAAAACTTTAGTAAAACTAGGGAGAAAAAACATGTTTGATTTTACCCCAAAAATTTGAGAACGCACATGTGAATGTGCACAGAGTAAAAAAAGTTGATAATCAACAATGTGTGGCTTCTTCTTTTAATGCTCAATACCAGATTTAAAGTAAATCCACTTGGCACTACAAGTGCACTAGGAGAACCTAGGAGACAGCTAAAATAAACACAAGCAATAAAGAACAGTTAAGGTTTTATCGGAATAATTTATTATTTTTATTAAAAATTGTCTGGCATAGCAATGGACCTCCCTACCCGTAAAATACTCAACATACTTCTGCCACACTTCACGGGCGCTTTGGGGGGGGGCAAGCCAGGACGGCCAGTATCCAGGCCCATCAGAGGATTCCGAGAAAGTCCGGCCTCAGGTCCAACTGTGGCAAGATAATTTGTGGAATGTTTCCTTAAATAATTGTGCAATATGCAGCAGCTGAATATTATGGTGTTCAGTTTGTATTCCGCCATGTTGATAGCTGTCAGAAACAGGCGGAACCGGCTAGCCATTATCCCAAAGGCATTCTCAATAACTCTTCGGGCTCTGGCCAGCTGGTAATTAAAAACCCTCCTCTCCAGGGTGAGGGTCCTCTGGTTTAATGGCCTCATCAGGTGATTGCCCAGACCGAATGCTTCATCAGTAATAAAGACAAACGGAAGGCCCTCAACGTTGTCTTCATCAGGTAACAATGCCAAGCCACCAGTCTGGAGACGTTGGGCAAACTTTGTCCATAGGAAGACTCCACCATTGGACATACGGCCATTCTTCCCCACATCCTCATACTGTACCGATACCACCACCATCAACACAATAATATTAAATCCCTTGTAATTATAATAGTATGACTGCAAATGGGGTGGTGGCATGATGTGAATGTGCTTCCCGTCTATTGCCCCTCCGCAGTTGGGGAAGTCCCACCGCTGGGCAAATTTGGAAGCCAGTCTGCCATTCCTGTGGTGTTGAAGGAAACTGTGGAGTCAAACCAAAAAAAAATGTAGTACTTTTGCACATAACATTGCAAGCAGATTACACAAAAACATTCTTAGCCAACATTAGTAAAACATTTATTTTAAGCAGTGTTTAAAGACAAAAATATAAGGCCAACTTATCATATTCCTCACCCCCTCTGATGGCCCATTGTAAAACATTTAGGGGGTTCTAGCTGAGTTTGGGACCCCAAAAAAAGCCTCTTTCACTCTGCCTGAATGTAATGAGAACAAAAACATTTGTAGGCATTTTGGGGGGGGGGTTCTAGCTGAGTTTGGGACCCCCAAAAAAGCCTCTACCACTCTGCCTGAATTTAATGAGAACAAAAACATTTGTAGACATTTTAGAGGGGGGAGGGTTCTAGCTGAGTTTGGGACCCCAAAAAAGCCTTTGCCTGAATTTAACGACAACAACAATTTTGGAGCTGACAAAATACATTGGGAAGTGACTAGGCTAGGTGTGTATGGGCCCAGGAAGGGCAATGAAGGGAAATATGCATGCAGGCCAAAAAATGAGCATTAAAAGCTTACAGCATGCATGGGGACAAAGGGGACATTCACAGCAAATTACAATCATGGTAATTAGGGAATGATGAAAGAAATACAATACATTAGCATACATTAAATACATAGAATGTGACGTTAAAGGAGAAAACTTACCTTAATATAGTCCTTCTGCAGGACTATGCCTGGGGGGAGATGCCTGTCATGAACTTGAGATCCTGTTGACTTCTCCCAGTCGCCAAGTAGCGCAACGTGGCAACTAGCCTTTTCTCGGCAGTGATGGCTTGCCACATGACAGTGTCCTGCCTCATGATATAGGGGGACAGCAAAGCCAACAGAAGGTGAAAAACATGGTCCGTCATTCCGGAGATAATTCCAGAAGTCATCAGGGTCATTCTCCTGGATCTCCCGCAGCAAAGGCATGTGACATAATTGGTCCTGCTGGAGCAACCAATTATTTGTCCGTGAACTCCTCCTCACTGTGTTCATGGACTGAGCTTGGGTTAAAGCATGAACCCCAACACCAAGCCCATACACAGCATGAACTCTACGACGAGTACATAGCAGCAACATGGCTAGAATATGGTCGGCTGGTCAGAACGAACTAAACAAACGCACTGAAGAACAGAAAGTCATATGAAGAACGACCTGAAAATCAGAAACGAGCGGACAAGAACGCACTGAAAAATAGATACAACCTGACTACATGCCCTGAAAGACAGATACGAACCCACAAGCACCAACTGAACACCAGAAAACAATCTAAAAAGCACGAAGACTGAAAAGCGCAAATTAGATTAGAACTTCCGCCTGATACTGCCGTTGTACACGTTGTACGTTACCGCGTTTTGACAGTCGGAATTTGGTGTGACCGTGTGTATGCAAGACAGTTTGAGTGGAATTTCATCGGAAAAACCCCTCTGAGTTTATTGCAACGGAAAAAACAGTCGTGTGTATGCGGCATAAGAAATTAGCATTGTAAAAGTGCAAGTACCTTGCTTGAAAAGGTTACACACAAAAGGCATACAACTTGGTTTTAGTAGCCTGTAGTAGTTTGTGAGTTTGAAGCACAAATTAGTAGTGAGATCTGAGATCTGAGATTTAAGATAACAGTAACACTGTGTAAGCTCACCGGAGCTGTGTTGGCAGGTTTGTAAGATGGTAGAACAGAAGATCAGTCGTTTGGAGGGTCAGGCTGATCAGCTTCTTCCAGAGCGGGTGTGAGGTGACTGGATCTGGTGCAGCATGGTCTGGTATCCCCCAGTCACGCAATAGGCAAATTCCATTAGCTAGGGACAAAACCATGTACTGCATGTGCGGTCAGTCCCTACTGATGAGAAGCTTTGCTGGGTATCTCCATTGGTAGGAGATGTGATAGTTGCGGAGAGCCTTGATGATTGTAGCCAGCTTTCTCCATTGTTGCATAATATGAGCAAAGTCTACAAATAACAAGAATGCATGAAAGTGTTCTGGCAATTGATCCAGACCAGCCATTTTTTTATTTCATCCAGGTTATCTAATTTTCATGTTCTATGAGTTCACTGACCGCTTGCCGACCGCCTCCTGCACATATACGTCAGCAGAATGGGCACACCCCTACCGCAAGCTCTGTGACCGTGCCTGTGGGACCCGCTGACTCGATGTCCACTGGTGTCCCCCGATCGTGTCACAGAGCTGCAGAACAGGGAGATGCCTGTGTAAATCTCAGTCCAATTCCTATCTAGTCGTGTCGGTGGCACAACGATTCATATTGGGTCCATTTCATGCAATCTCAATCCGATTCGAATCTAGTTGCGTTGGCGGCAACAAACAATTTGTGTTGGATCTATTTCATACACACTACAGCCCGATTCAAATCTAGTCATATCAGCGGCACAACAATTTGTATTACATCCATTTCATGCATGCTTGAGCCTGATTCAAAATCTAGTCATGTTGGTGGGACAATGATTTGTATCGGGTCCATCAGTCACTGTTGACGGTCGCTCATGGTTACAGTCCATTCCCACATATTCCAGTTTTCTGCTATCAGTGGCCCAGATTCAAGAAGCAATTGTGCCCGTGTAACCATAAGTTACACGGCGCAATTGCTTACTTGCTCCGGTGTAACGAGTGCTCCTGATTCAGGAACCTTGTTACACCGACTGCAGCCTAAAATCTGCGCGGCATAAGGCACTTATGCCTCGCAGATTTTAGGCTGCATTCTTGTGCTTGCCGCTAGGGGGCGCTCCCATTGTGATCAGCGTGTAGTATGCAAATTGCATACTACCACTGATTCACAAGCTTGCGTGGGCCCCGCGCAAGTCAGGTACGGAGTTTCCATACGGCAACTTTAGCGCAAGGTTGCCCCTTCTAATAGTAGGGGCAGCCAATGCTAAAGTATAGCCGGCCTTCCCGCGCCGTGAAATTTGAATTTCACGGCGTTTGCGTAAGTGATTCGTGAATGGCGCTGGACGCCATTCACGTTCACTTTGAAGCAAATGACGTCCTTGCGACGTCATTTGTCGCAATGCACGTCGGGAAAGTTTCCCGACGGAGCATGCGCTGTACGCTCGGCGCGGGAGCACGCCTAATTTAAATGATTCCCGCCCCCGGCGCGCCCTCGCAGTTCACGGAGCTACTGCTCCGTGAATCGAGGGAAGGGGAAAATATTTGCGGGGGCGCAGGGCAAAATCTTTGCCCTGCTCCCCCGCAAATATAGCGCAAGCTATGCTGAATCTGGGCCCTTGTTTTTTAGCCTTCCGAATAAGGCTACTTTCTTACAATTGTTGCAAGCACATCTCCAGTGGCACACAATCCGGCCACTCAGCATATCCAGTAGCATACAATCAAGCCACTCACTGTTTACTATTTTTCTTTTCTCCTTTAGATCAGTCAAGTTTAGGTTATTCAATCCTTCACCAGATTGGATGTTATTTCCTCAGGTTAAAAAAAAATGGACTATGTCACCCTTCTCAACCTCAACTAGGACTTCATAACTAGGGTGCAGCACCCTCTCACTAAAAGATTTGGGCTACAAGTTGGGCGTTAGTTACTATCACACGTTTCTTTGCATACACTCTGTTTTCAAAGGGCGACCCTCCCCCTGCGCAGACAAGGTCCCTAAATGATTGAGCTTGCTGACAGTGCGAGCGTTGCCAGGCTGAGCACGTCACAAACTACAGAATGCAACATTCCTACTCAGCCAATACCGGACTTAGCACAGATGGGCACCCAAGCTATCTGTAACTTGGCCAGTCACCTCCTGGCTCATTTCGGTTGCCATGCACTCGTTTGCATTTTCTAAATTTTTTATTCAACAGTGTTCAGCGCTTAAGAACGCAAATCAGCTTCTAACTGCGTCTGTTGTTCCTTTTCCTGTCCTTTTCATTTATTTTTCTGTATGCAACTCCACTTCACTTTCCTACCCCTACGACTCTTCTTAGCACATGCACTCCCATCTCCTTGTCTTTGCCCCTCTGTCATTCTCCGTGGTTTCAGAGTGCGGCAGCGTGCTGTCCCTCAGGGGATGGACCAGCCCCAAGCTAACAGCAGAGCTGCAACTCAGGGGCTTTCCCTATCCCGCTACAGCTAGGAAAACTGAATCCTTCAGACTGCTTTTGCCACCAACAGCAGTGGCTGGGCACAGCACCCAGCAGGCGTCCCTGCAGTCAATCTCCACGGCCATTTCCCAGCTTCACTCCATAGTGACCACTAGTGTTGCTCACGAATATTCGTATTGCGAATATTCGGCTCGAATATGGCATATTCGAGTATTCACGATATATTTCGAATTTCGCGGTGAATATTCGCAATTCCGAATATTCACATTTTTTCAATTTGATTTTTAAAACAGATCACATCCTATCGACGTCTAAAAGCATTGCTGGTATGATTAGAGACCCTGGGCCGAGTAGCTAAGCTGAGGCGATCCTTTTATGTTGCCAAATTGAAAAAAAAAAAATTGCGATTTTTCGCTATTGCGAATGCGAAAATGATTGCGAATTTTCGATAACTGTGGTAGGAGAACTCTGATTGTCTCTGATGCAAAAGGGGGGGGGGGCTTTGTGTATGTTTCTGTTATGAATATTTGTATGTTTGATATTATTTTTTTTTGTAAGAAGGAAAAAATTGCACATACCTTAAAAAAAGGGGAGAATACAGTAGCAACTCAAAAATGTTATACAACATAATTTAATACAAGACAGAAAATGGAGTCGCTCTACAAGAATAAAAAATATGTCTAGTGACAAGACATGTGGGCAAATTATAAAATAAGCAAGCGCAAATAACTTGTGAAATACACAGTGAAACAAATATATAAAGAAATATAGTCCCAATAATAGAAAAATAATCTTTCATAAAAATGTCTTTGATATGTGAAGTGAAAAAAAGTCCAAAGCATGCAGCATGAACGTGTTCAATCTTCAAGGTGTTTGATTGACAAACGGCTGTGACAGATGGATAGAGTAAAGAATCACCACCAATGCAAAACACTTTTTATTTTCTATTGTAAAATATCAAGAATATTCTGAGCCAATCAGAGTGCTCCTTCCGCATTTGCCGAATATTCGCAATTATTTTGTATTGTAAAATATCAAGAATATTCTGAGCCAATCAGAGTGCTCCTTCTGCATTTGCCGAATATTCGCAATTATTTTGTATTGTAAAATATCAAGAATATTCTGAGCCAATCAGAGTGCTCCTTCCGCATTTGCCGAATATTCGCAATTATTTTGTATTGTAAAATATCAAGAATATTCTGAGCCAATCAGAGTGCTCCTTCCGCATTTGCCGAATATTCGCAATTATTTTGTATTGTAAAATATCACGAATATTCTGAGCCAATCAGAGTGCTCCTACAGCATTTGTCGAAATTGCGCAATAAATATCACATTCGCATGTTGCGATATTTCGATAAAATATCACGAATATTCTGAGCCAATCAGAGCGCTCCTCCAGCATTTCTCGAAATTGCGCAATAAATATCGCATTCGCATGTTGCGATATTTCGATAAAATATCACGAATATTCTGAGCCAATCAGAGCGCTCCTCCAGCATTTCTCGAAATTGCGCAATAAAATATCGCATTCGCATGTTGCGATATTTCGATAACATTTTTATTTCGATAAAATATCACGAATATTCTGAGCCAATCAGAGTGCTCCTTATCGCAATTATTTTCGCATTCGCAATAGCGAAAAATCGCAATCATTTAATTTCGATAAAATATCACGAATATTCGAATTTAGCGAATATATCTCGAATATTCGAATATATATTCGAGATATATCGCGAAATCGAATATGGCATATTCTGCTCAACACTAGTGACCACATTGTCTGCAGAAGTCTTTGATGTCCAGACCAGATTGGGAGTCCTGGAAGTGTGCCCAACTGCAGCCCTTCCAGACTCAGTCACTGATTTGGCTCTGTTGCCTCCTCCTGCAGGTATGCCAGAGACGTTCTACCATCTTCCCCATTCATCTTGTGCCAGCCAGCACCAGGAAGAACATCTTGGATTTTTGGCTTCCATCCTCATATCGATCCACAACCTGGCCGAGAATAAATCATACGCATGGGGGGACGTCTCAGAGATCCTTAAGTCAAAAGACCTCAACCGCAAGCTGAGTCACAGAACTTGTGTTGGCCTTCAGGATGTTTAGAGACGTCCTTTGCATGGCCAGCCCTAGCAGGAGGGAAGAGCTGGACTCATACCTCCATGCAGTGGTGGACCTAGGCTATAAATATGGGAGGTTTTCCTTTTATGACCACCACCTTTCCTTTGGCCAAAGCAACAGCCAGGCTCATGCAATTTCAAGCTGCCGCAAAACTGTAGTGTCATTTACAAAGAGCTCTTCTGCTGCCACTTTGCCAGTCTATGCTCCCCACTCTGAGCTATCTGCCAATCCTCCACTCATACAGCAAACTGTCACTCTAATGCAGCCACTAGACACCTTGTAGTCTCCAAAACCCAAGAAACCGGGCCCAGGGTCAACATCCAGCTTGGTCAGACCAACAACCTCTGGTGCCCAGTAGTGATACTCGACTGATTACTGTCTCACCTACTCAGCCAGTCAAACTCCAGCCGTTACTCCCTTTTCTGACTAGTCCCCTAAATGGGAACCAGTTCATCACATTAGGATCCTGTTGGTTAACCTAGGCCTTGACCCCTCTTTATACTCTGGACATGCCTTTCGGATCAGAGCAGCCTCGGTGGCATCTCTGCATGGGGTGCCAGACCATGTCATTAAGAAGTTGGGCAGGTGGAAATCCACCTGCTTTGCTTGATACATTCTGAACCCTCAGGTAGAAATGTTGCAAGCCTTTACCAATCTTGCCTAATAAATTTACCAATAAAGAGTTACTTCCCTATCCGAGTATTTTTGCCCCCTTTTTTAGCCAGCCGACCAGGGCACACCTAAGGTCTATGTTATGTAGTAAGTCTTGCGGCGTATTTATGTGGTTCAAATCTGTCTTGGTTGAAGGGCTTCGACCATAAATAAGAAGGCCAGTATGATGGCCTGAATTTATAGGAGGAGTCTGGGGGGTATTTAAGTAGACCACTCACCTGTGGTCCTTGTCAGTTCCGGTGCGTGATACCCTCCCTCCCATTCCCCTTTTCAGGGCACTTCTCAGCACACTTATGTCTACAATCATCCATTACTTATCTTGGGTATGCCCCCTTTTTTGATCAATAAAGAGTTTCTTCACTACCTGAGTATTTTTGCCCCCTTTTTTGGCATACCGCACAGCTGACCAGGGCACACATCAGGTT
This sequence comes from Rana temporaria, assembly GCF_905171775.1. NCBI lineage: Eukaryota > Metazoa > Chordata > Amphibia > Anura > Ranidae > Rana > Rana temporaria. Next base: position 336,728,520 of record NC_053490.1, on the reverse strand, counting down.
TGTGTTATGTTTTAAGTCTTGTGGCAAGTTTATATAGTTCATATCTATCTCGGTTGAAGGGCTTCGACCATAAATGTGATGAATGTGAATTAATTTTGAAAATTAACACTTCTCTGTTTAGTAGCACTGTAAGCACTCCTTTAAAACAAAAGATAAGAGGTGCTACCATTTGTTAATAAAAAAAATACTCACAAGCCAGCTTGATAATTGATATAAAATGTATAACTGTGATGTCACCAAAAGATAACTGCCATTGGGTGTCTGACCCAGGAGTTCTAAAAAGGGCCCATAGCACCCCAACAAGACATCTAAAGAGTAGCACATAGATGGACAAATGGGCCAGTGAAACAAGAGTCAAGTAAATAAGAATAATACATTTCTATATACCAAAGACTACCATCAAATGTCCAGAAAGAGAAAGAGGAATGTTGGGTACATACTGTATTTTTATGAAATGAGGAATCTTGATGGTGTAGAAATAATAAGTTGGCCCAAGTATACCAGTGAAAAAATACATTTAAAAGAAAAGGAAAACATTTTTGAAAAGAAAAATAAATTGCACCATGAAGTGAGCCAATATAAGAGAGATACACTATATACTATGCAAGGATTTTACAGTCTTAAACCCAAATTGACCACCTCAAAAATTGAAAGAATAAACCCATATGAATATATATAAAGTAATTATTAATGTGTAGGTGTGCAAACCCAGACAGAAACATAAACAAAGCTGCAATCGTGGCTAAAAGCATGAGATCTCAGTTTTTTCCCCCCCGATCTCATGCTTTCCAGCCTGAAGGACAGATGTGAGGTCTTATTGAATTATTACTTAAAAAAATAAATAATAATAATTAAAATGCCCTGTCCCTAGTAGCTCGCACTCAGAAGCGAACACGCATGTAAGTCCCGCCCACATATGTAAACGCCGTTCAAATCACACATCTGAGGTATTGACGCTTGCGTTAGAGCGAGAGCATTACTTTTAGCACTAGACCTCCTCTGTAACTCTAAACTGGTAACCTGTAAAAAAAAAACAAGTGTCGCCTATGGAGATTTTAAAGTCCTGAAGTTTGGCGCCATTCCATGAGTGTGTGCAATATTAAAGAGTGACGAGTTAGGGATCTATTTTCTCGGTGTAACATCATCTTTCACATTATCACAAAAAATTGGGCTAACTTTACTGTTTTCTTATTTTTTAACCACTTGAGCCCCGGACCATATTGCTGGTCAATGACCGGGACACTTTTTGCGATTCGGCACTGCATCGTTTTAACTGACAATTGCGCGGTCGTGCGATGTGGCTCCCAAACAAAATTGGCGTCCTTTTTTTCCCACAAATAGAGCTTTCTTTTGGTGGTATTTGATCACCTTTTTATTTTTTGCGCTATAAACAAAAATAGAGCGACAATTTAAACAAAAAAAAAATATTTTTAACTTTTTGCTATAATAAATATCCCCAAAAAATCTCTAAAAAAAAATTCCTCAGTTTAGGCTGATACATATTCTTCTACATATTTTTGGTTCAAAAAAATCGCTAAATGCGCAAAAGTTATAGCGTCTACAAAATAGGGGTTATTTTTATGGCATTTTTATTAATATTTTTTTTTTACTAGTAATGGTGGCGATCGGTACTGCGACCTTATTGTGGACACTTTTGACACATTTTTGGGACCATTGGCATTTTTATAGTGACCAGTGCTATAAAAATGCATTGATTACTATAAAAATGCCACTGGCAGGGAAGGGGTTGAGTATGTTCCCTAGGTGTGTTCTAACTGAAGGGGGGATGAGACTGACTTGGGGAAATGACAGATCGCTATTCATACATTGTATGAACAGACGATCAGGCATTTGTCCCCCTGACAGGACTGGGAGCTGTGTGTTTACACACACAACTCCCGATTCTCGCTCTGTACCCGCGTCGGGACCAGGGGCGAGCGGGACGCTGATGATGAAGGGGAACTCCACACCGAATTTTAAAAAAAAACGGCGTTGGTTCCCCTGCAGTGGCACATTAGACCCTTAGATTTTGTCTGGATCGTAAGGGGGAAAACCTACACCGAAAAAAACAGCGTGGGGGTTCCCCCAAGATCCATACCAAACCCTTATCCGAGCACGCAGTCTGGCCGGACAGGAATGGGGGTGGGGATGAGCGAGCGCCCCCCCTTGTGAGCCATACCAGACCGCATGCCCTAAACATGGGGGAGTGTGTGCTTTGGGGCAGGGGGGCACTGCGCCCCCCCACCCCAAAGCACTCTTGTCCACGTGTCAATGGGGACAAAGGCCTCTTCCCGACAACCTTGCCCATTGGTTGTCGCGGTATGCGGGCGGGGGGCTTATCAGAATCTGGGAGCCCCCTTTAATAAGGTGGCCCCCAGATACTGGCCCCCCACCCTATGTGAATGAGTATGGGGTACATCGTACCCCTACCCATTCACCTGGGGGGAAAATGTAAAGTTAAAAAAACACACTACACAGATTTTTTAAATAATTTATTAGTCAGCTGGGGGGTCTTCCACCGGGGCCCCCACCCCATTTAAGCTCTTTTACATTCGTAGTTTTCTGGGCCACCCTCCGGGCTTCTCCGCTGTCTTCCGCTGGGGTAGTTTTCTGCCGGGGGGTGGGCCACCCCCCTGGGCTTCTCCGCTGTTTTCCGCCGGGGCCCCCACCCCCTTTAAGCTCTTTTACATTCAGGGGGGGCACCCGGTCTTCGTAGTTTACTGCCGGGGGGTGGGCCCTGGCTTCTCCGCTGTGTTCTCTGTTCCCTTTTCTGCCGGGCTCTGGTCTTCTCTCTTCTGCCGTGTTCTCTGTTCCCTCTTCTGCCTGGCTCCACCGCGGGGGCCAGGGCTTCTCTCTTCTGTGTTCTCTGTTCCCTCTTCTGCCTGGCTCCACCGCGGGGGCCAGGGCTTCTCCGCTGTCTTCTTCCTTATTCTCTTCCAGCGATGTTGACATGATGAGCTCTCCCACTGTAATGCCGTCTGAGCGGTGGGCAACGACTTATATAGGCATAGGGCGTGGTCACCGGGTGATGCCACCTGGTGACCCCACCCTTTGTGACATCACATTCCCAGCATGCCCCGGGAATGTGATGTCACAAAGGGTGGGGTCACCGGGTGGCATCACCCGGTGACCACGCCCTATGCCTATATAAGTCGTTCCGCTCAGACGGCATTACAGTGGGAGAGCTGGTTGTGTCAACATCGCTGGAAGAGAAGAAAGAAGAAGACAGCGGAGAAGCCCTTGTCCCTATCGACATGGGGACAAGAGTGCTTTGGGCCCCAAAGCACACACTCCCCTATGTTGAGGGCATGCGGTCTGGTACAGCTCAGGAGGGGGGGGCGCTCGCTCGTCCCCACCCCCATTCCTGTCCAGCCAGACTACGTACTTGGATAAGGGTTTGGTATGGATCTTGGGGGAACCCCCACGCTGTTTTTTTCAGAGTAGGTTTTCCCCCTTACGATCCAGACCAAACCGAAGGGTCTAATGTGCCACTGCAGGGGAACCCACGCCGGTTGTTTGTTTGAAATTTGGCGCGGAGTTCCCCTTCATGGTCAGCGCAAGCTGAAAACAGTTTGGGCTTTCACGTGCACCGCCTCAAGTCGCACAAAAGCTGCTATGCCGCTTGGTATTCACCAAGATTTTGCTGGCGTAGTGAGACGGCATGCGTGGAACTCCGAAATTGCCACGCACGCATGCACAGTACACAAATAAACCTCCCAGAGGTTTAGGCGTACTTGCGGCGTACGTCGCTCGTTTTCACAAAAAACACTTTCACTTTCAATTCGGCCCGTAAAACTTAAACAAACACATGTCACTACACTTCCCTACATCACCCCACATCCCCCCCTAATAAACTCCCGCCCAAACCCCTTCTATTTACATTTCTAAATGCCGTGCACCAGGTCTATAGAGGCGCACCATACGCATTATAGTAAATAAAGAAATACGCTGCTCTGCCAGCGTATTTCTTTAGTAAATATCAAAAAGGCTTTTACTCCTGCCTTTGCTCCATGAATCATGGCGCAAAGGCTTGGTAAATCAGACCCTATATGTTTTTCCTGAAAATATGCATTTGATAAATAATTGTGTAAATATCATCATATCAACATTTTATTATTTCATAAAATATATGCTTTTTTGTGGTTACAGTAATTTCTAGCAACCGGAAATATATGGTGGCCATCTTTAATGAGGAAAACTGATGTTTTTCTAAGGCTAATATTGCTGGTGAATATGTAAGGTCATTTATTTGGTATTTTAAATAAACATGCGGTACTTTCACTATATGGGATCCCTCTTTTCCTTATCGTTGGATACTGAGTATTTTTTCAACCTAAGTTGGGATAACCACTGAAAACTGGGAGTACAATGTGATAAAACTATTGAAGTACAAGGAATGGTAACACCCATTGATATAACAATACAGGCAGTTTCTGCCTCTTGTTCACGCAAGGAGTCAAAACATTCTGGTTAGTGTGGTGTGGTATCTATGTACATCAGATCTTCTGGAGAGAACACATTATGGAGCACTATCCTGTCTCTGAGGTCCATGTTAATGCACAATCAGCTTCTAGGTTTTATTGTTGAAGCTTAAGTGAACAAGCTGAATTTAGAAACGTATTGGTTAATATGCACAGCTGCACCAGATTCTGTGTTCACCAGTATTAGTAAATCTGCCCTTGTGTGTGAGGAATGGGACTGTCACTTTTCTTTGGACACAAATTGCACTGGACTTTATTAATGCCTAACAATTTTTGATATTGGTGATTTATGATATTGCACATAATATATACATTTATAGTTTGATGGTTTTCTTAGGTAGAGCTGTTACCCACAGATTTAGGAGGGTTTATTTTAAAACATGGCAGCTGCTCAGATCAGTTTGAAACTAGCAAAAACAGAGGAAAGGTGCACATGGACAGAAAAATATCCAAAACAATACAATTGATCCTCACCTGGGAAACATGAGCATTTTTAGCCTAAGATAAAGGTCAAGATAATAAGTAACAAAATGAATTGTATGAGTAAGTGGACTCTTGCAATCGGTATGGCACCCAGAGGACAGGGTCCAGACATTTGCTCCTATTCTTTTGCCTAACACTGCAATTTATTTTTTTATTCTGTTGGCGCAAAATGGGTAAAATAAAAATGTCTAGGCTCCAGCTAGCTTTTACATTGATTAGCAGATTCTCACTTCCTTTATGATAAATTTCAGCTCCACTGGTGCATTTCTTAAGTTAACATCTGTTTACCCTTCTACCTTGCAGACAAAGTGACAGATGTACTCCTGTTTTCTTTTACTTGGAAACTGACAGATGGACCATCAGTCATAAATAAAGTGTACGAATGCCCACTGGGCAATGAAAGAGGGGATAGCTGAGCATATTGCTTTTTCAATTATCATACCTGTTTTTTTCTGTCTTCTTCCTTTCAAGTGGTAATTTCTTGCTTGATGAATTTCTGCTTTCTACCAGGTACAAATGAAAACAAAAATGTATCTTTGAAAATATATGTGTGCGTTTTACCCAATAAATCATTATAACTAACTGATACAAAGATGTTCTACTCAATCTTCTTCCAAACTAAGAAAGCTCTTATATAATGGCTACCTGCAGAAGATACATATGAATTAATTTCATGCTGTCTCACAACCTCATCTTCCTTCATGACACTACTAAAAGGGTACTTATCCTATTGTTTACGGCAGGGGTAGGCAAACTTTGAGAGGCAGAGATCTAGCTGAACAACATGAAAGAGATCAAAGATCAGATTATATGCCTTTTTTTTTCTTTCACAAAGATTTATTAGCATGTAATCCAACATATCAGGTCAACATGTAGAAGGTTACATAATGCAATAGACAAAGGACAAAACTGAAAAAAAAAAAAAAAATACATATAGGAAATGAGAAGAAAGGGACATGAACATTAGCAATATGCTGGCACTAGCCTCAATGCTCCATGGGATGAGCAGGGAAAAAAGGATTATAAGTCCAGGAGAGGTGTTCTAAGTTGTCTCAGGGAGCATAAGGCGTCTGTAAACAAATATGTCCTCATGTGGAAACCCGCATAGCCATATAAGAATTTTGATCAAAGGTTTCCTTGTCAATGTGGATGTAACTCCAAAAAATTAAAACTGATTAAAAAAAAAAAAAAAGCAAATATTGAAAATACAAAGTTATGAAGTATAACCAATTCGATCAGGACGATCCCTGTCTGCCTGACAGGCACATGCAATTAGAACATTAAGCAATATGAACTGAAAAGAAGGAAGCAACCAATAAGAGAGGAAAGAGTCTGAGAAGGAAAATATGAAAGGAGAAGAAGAGAAGGAGAGAATCCACGGGGTGCGAGCCAGAGGAGTCTTAAATCAAAAAGAAGCGTACTGTCGAACCAGGAAGGCTGAGTATACGTAATCCATGGCTGCCAAACTCTAATAGCTAGATTCAGGTAGGGACGCGCATCTTTAAGGCAGCGTATCGTATCGTATTTATGCTACGCCGCCTTAAGTCAGAGAGGCAAGTACTGTATTCACAAAGCACTTGCCTCCTAACTTACGGTGGCGTAGCGTAAATGGGGCCGGCGTAAGCGCGCCTAATTCAAATAAGGATGGGGGGCGTGTTTTATGTTAATGTTTGGTGACCCGACGTGATTGACGTTTTTTACGAACGGCGCATGCGCCATCCGTGTACATATCCCAGTGTGCATTGTTCCAAAGTATGCCGCAAGGACATATTGGTTTCGACGTGAACGTAAATTACGTCCAGCCCCATTCACGGACGTCTTACGCAAACAATGTAAATTTTTTAAATTTCGACGCGGGAACGACGGCCATACTTAACATTGACTAGGCCAGCTATTTGTTCGACTAACTTTACGCCGGGAATCGCTTTACGTAAACGGCGTAACTGTACTGCGACGGGCGCACGTACATTCGTGAATCGGCGTATCTAGGCATTTACATATTCTACACCAAACTCAACGGAAGCGCCACCTAGCGGCCAGCTGAAAAATTGCACCCTAAGATACGACGGCGCAGGCTGTCGTATCTTAGCTAGGTTTAAGTGTATCTCAGTTTGAGAATACACTTAAACTTACGACGGCGCAGATTCCGAGTTACATCGGCGTATCTACTGATACGCCGGCGTAACTCTCTCTAAATCTGGCTATAAGAAACTTTTCATGCGTGTCTAACAAAATATCTGTCAATTTCTCATTTACCATGACATCGTTCATACGGTTCTTGACCACCTCAAAACTGAGGTGTTTTCCATGCCTTAGCAATTGTCAGCTTAGTTGCAGTAAGAAAATGTTGTGCCAGTTGCCCTTCCAGACGTAGCAATTCGGCAATAGGTTTGCCTAGAAGGGCTTCATAGGAATCCCCTGTAATATTAACATGAAATAAATTCTGAATAAGAGCATAGACCCTGACCCATAACCTGCACGCCCACCAGATGTATGCAATGGAGCCTTCTTGTGAACATTCCCGAAAGCAGACAGGAGAGTAAGTTTGTAAAAAGCGGGCCAATCTAGCCGGCATGTAATATTACCTATATAGCACTTTATCGGCATTCTCCAATATAAGGAATTTTTTGAGCATTTGGAAATGGCTATAGACATAGTCCTCTGGATCAAGCTGCCTTCCCAGTTCTTTTTCCCAATGGAAAAGATGGGATCTAAGTGGGGAATTTCTTGCAGAGATTATAGATGAGTAGATCAGAGATATCAGGCCCGGAGAATGGGGTCTAGCTCTACATATACTCTCGAAGGGAGGTATTTAATAAGTGGTTGGAGAAAACGCCTACGTTGTAGGTAGCTATTGTGTTCTTGCAAGGGGATATCATGAGAAGAGCGTAGGGCATTGAACGTCAAAATCCTAATAGGAGTGAACAGGAAGTGGATATTCCTGAACCCATTTGTGGTCCACCATGATAATTGTGCCGGATTTTCACAACCTGGAGGAAACAATGGCTATGGAGAAGATATGGTCCTATTACAGCTGGGCAGTGGATGGCAGGGAGCCAGGGTATAGAGGAAACAGGTATGGGGTTGGAATAAATAAGGTCGATCGTGGCCCACAACGGCATCTGATATATGTCATGAACATGGGAGAGAGTAGCTATGCTTGCCGCAGTGTAGTAGGCCTGCAAGTTAGGGACTGAAAGGCCACCATTGATTCATCAAGCGTACAAAACCATTTTTTTGATTCGAGGATGATTAGAACCCCAAACAAACTGCAGAAGCTTGTGTTAATGTATCGTAAAATATGTGAAGGGACTAAAACAGGCAAGACCCGGAAGAAATTAAGCAATTTTGGGAGATAGGACATACGAATTGCGGTTATCCTGCCAAACAAAGACAATGGTAAATGGGACCAGCATGACAGTGCATGTGTCAGACAATCTTTTGAATAAGGATCGCAAAATTGGCCTGGTACAAAATCCTGCATATGTTGGGCTAAGGCGGATTCCCAGGTAAGGCAACAAGGAATACCACTGAAAGGGGAAGGCTGTTTTCAAGTCCTTCAATACTGGTGGAGAGAGGTTGACTGAGAGAGCCTTATGCCCCCGTACACACGATCACTTTTTGTGACATTTTTTAAAAACGTCATTTAAAATGATCGTGTGTGGGCTAAACATAATTTTTTGTCTTCTGAAAAAGCGACCAAAATGTCATTTTTTGTGTCGTAAAAAATGACCGTGTGTGAGCAAAAACGGCGTTTTAAACCCGCACATGCCCAGGAGCAAGTTATGAGACAGGAGGTAAAACTACCATTCATAATGGAGTAAGCACATTCATCACGCTGTAACAGACAAAAAAGCACAAATCGTCTTTTACTAACAAGTAACCAGCTAAAAGCAGCCTCAAGGCGAATAGAACTTCCCCTTTAGAGTGCCGTCGCTTTGTTCATCATTTTTCAAAAACGATGGTGTGTGGGCATCATTTTAAATGATGAAGTTGGAAAAAAGTCATTTATTTTCATGATAAAAAATGAATTTTTTTTCCATCACAAAAAGTGATCGTGTGTACGCAGCATTAGATTTGAAAGAGTTGACACGGAGACCTGAAAATGAACCAAAAGTGTCTAGGATGGATAGCAAGTTTGGTAGAGATTCTGGGGGAAGTTAAAGTTAACAAAATGTTGTCGGCAAATAGGGATATTTTATGAGAAGAGCCTGCTACATCTATACCCTTTATATCTAGATGGGAACGAACCGCCTCCATGGCTCTAGAGCCAAAATAAAGAGAAGTGGTGAGAGTGGGCACCCTTGGTGTGTACCCCTCCCAATGTTTAAAAGGGGAGACTCAAAACCGTTATACTTAATTTTACCCCGGGGGGAATCATATAAGACTTTCACCCAATGCAAAAATGAGACCCCCAAATCCATAATGGCAAAGTACGGACATTAGATAAGGCCATGACAAAGTGTCAAAGGCCTTATTCACATCCAGAGACAAAAGCATTGACTCCAAAGAGCAGCTGTGGGCTAGATGTTGTAGTTTCAGTATTTGCTGAATTGCGTCCCTGGCCTGCCTCTGAGATACAAAACCAACTTGGTTATTTTTGATTAAGCGAGGAAGAAAAGAGTTCAAGCTGTTGGCAAGAATTTTGGTCTGAATTTTCATGTCTATGTTAATAAGAGGGTCTAAAATTAGCCCAATGTTTGGGGATCATCACGATATTAGCAGTCAAAAGATCTGCGGTAAAAGATTGGCCTTCAATTTAGACATTTTCACTTAGGGGTGTACTCACTCTTGTTGCCAGTGGTTTAGATACAAATGGCGTGTATTGAATTATTTTGAGGGGACAGCAAATTTACACTGTTATACAAGCTGTACACTCACTACTTTACATTGTAGCAAATATTGTTCCTCATGTTAGAATATGGACCATACCTTTGTTTAAATGATCAGTTCTATTGGAAGGATCCCTATATTGCCAATAATTGGCTCTGTAAGACCCCACTGGGGAATGATCCCTGTAAGAGTCTCTATACGAACCCCAATTGGATTTTTCTATCTCCCTCATAGTAGCTGTCATTTGGTGTAAGTGGACCAAATCTGTTAAGGGTTTCCACCGGTTCTCTAAATAAAGGAGTGGCAGGCCTGCATCTACCTTTTCCCTTCCCCCTTACTTGAATGTAACCCCTATTTTCAGAATGGGAACGGGGGGAGGAGTGAGGACAAAACTTTCCAGAATTTGTATTGGTATATATAGGACTGGGGTGCCAGGTAAACCGGCTTCCCCTTGTGTCCTTAAGGGAACAGTGGCATCCGGCAGCCCTGAGGGTCTTTCAACCTCTACTTTAGTTTGCCATTTAACCACTAGAGACCCACGCTATAGCCGAATGACAGCTACAGTGCGGACCCAAATTGCCGGGAGGATGTCAATAGATGTCCTCCCCTTTGCACACGCCCCCCTCCCGGCCCCTTACCACGTGATCAGCTGTCAGCCAATGACAGCTGATCACGTGATGTAAACAATGCTCGATAACCAGCCTCATTAGTGCACACCAATGCCCCCTGCCAGTGCCCACAGTGACCACCAGTGCCACCTGTCAGTGCCAATCTGTACCACCTATCAGTGCCCATCACTGCCACCTATCAATGCCCACCAGTGGTGCCAGTCAGTGCTTCATCAGTGCCACCTAGCAGTGCTGCATATCAGTCTCACCTACCAGTGCTGATCAGTGCGCACCACTGCCACCTATCAGTGCCCATCACTGCCACCTATCAGTGCCACCTATAAATTTCACCTATTAGTGCCAATTCTCAGTGCCCACCAGTGCCACCTATCAATGCCCTTCAGTGCCACCTCTCAGTGCCACCTATCAGGGCCCACCAATGCTGCCTATCGATGCCCACCAGTGCCGCCCATCAGTGCAGCCTATCAGTGCCCATCAGTGCAGTCTCATCAGCGTACATCAATGAAGGAGAAAAATTACCCGTTAGCAAAATTTTATAACAAAATATAAAACGATTTTTGTATGTTTTTTTTTAATGTGATCTTTTTTTTTATCAAAAAATAAAAACCGCATAGGTAATCAAATACCACTAAAAGAAAGCTCTATTTGTGGGGAAAGAATTGATAACAATTCATTTGGGTACAGTGTTGTATGACCACCCAATTGTCATTCAAAGAGTGAGAGCGCTGAAAGCTGAAAATTGGTATGGGCAGGAGGGGGGTTTAAGTGCCCATTAAGCAAGTGGTTAAAGACTTTATTAGAGTGTGTGAACAGTATCAGTAGGGCAGTGAATGGTGTCAGCAGGACAGTGGACTTTGTCAGTAGAGCAGTGGACGGTTTCAGTGGAGCAGTAAACTTTGTCAGTAGGGCAGAGAATGGTGTTAATTTATTTATCATTTTCTTAGGAGCCCTGTTTCGGGGGCTTTGGTGAAAAAACAGAAGCATAAACAAGCACATGACATCTCAGTTATGAGACAGAGAAAGAGACTGAGAACAGAGATTCCCCATCCCTTTCTCTGCAGCCTCAGCTGCACTGGGATGTGCTTTGTGCTGAGCGGCTTCCTGTTTATTCACAAACTGTTATGAATGGACACATGAGTAAAGTTGAGCGGACACCTGGATGTTCGGGTTCGGGTCCGAACCCGAACTTTAAAAAAAAAGTTTGGGTTCGGGAACCCGAACCCAAACTCCGAACCCCATTGTAGTCAATGGGACATGGACTTTCAGAAGAAAAAATGTGCGGAGGTCCCCGCAAATTCAATAACCAGACCCTTTATTATGGGGAACCCCGCCGTCAATAAAAAAAAAATGACGTGCGGTTCCCGGTAAATATCCATAACCAGACCCTTCGGGTCTGGTATGGATATTAAGGGGAACCCCGCCGTCAATTTAAAACAAAAATGACGTGCGGTTCCCCCTAAATATCCATAACCAGACCCATTATCCAAGCACGTTGACCTGGCCGGCCGCAGAAAAGAGGGGGGGACAGAGTGCGGCCCCCCCTCTCCTGAACCGCACCAGGCCACATGCCCTCAACATGGGGAGGATGTCCCCATGTTGATGGGGACAAGGGTCTCATCCCCACAACCCTTGCCCGGTGGTTGTGGGGGTCTGCGGGCGGGAGGTTTATCAGAATCTGGAAGACCCCTTTAACAAAGGGGACCCCCAGATTCGGACCCCCCCCCTGTGTGAAATGGTAATGGGGTACACTGTACCTCTACCATTTCACGAAGGAAGTGAAAAGTATTGTAAAAAAACACACTGACACCGTAGAATAAAGTCCTTTATTAAAAAAAAAAAAAAAAAAACTCCAGCGCTGAAAAATCCACTCGTTCCCGGCTTCCAGCGTTGTCCTCATCCTGCGACGGTGATCTCCCGCGATGAGAAGATCCTGCGGCGTCCGGGTCATCTTCGATCCATCGCTGAGAAGATCCATCCAGAGCGCAGCATCCCCGACCTCCTCATCGCCAGACACAGCCCAGCGGAATGACGCGCTGGGGCTGTGTGACATTACTTATATAGAGGAGGCAGGGGCACCCGTCACGTGACCCCGCCCCCTCTGACGTACCCTCTGCTACGTCACTGGGGAAGCCCAAAAAGAGGGAAGCCGGGCTTCGCCAGTGACGTAGCAGAGGGTACGTCAGAGGGGGCGGGGTCATGTGACGGGTGCCCCTGGACGCCGCAGGATCTTCTCATCGTGGGAGATCACAGTCGCAGGATGAGGACAACGCTGGAAGCCGGGAACGAGTGGATTTTTCAGCGCTGGAGTTTTTTTTTTTTTTTTTTAATAAAGGACTTTATTCTACGGTGTCAGTGTGTTTTTTTTACAATACTTTTCACTTCCTTCGTGAAATGGTAGAGGTACAGTGTACCCCATTACCATTTCACACAGGGGGGGGGTCAGGATCTGGGGGTCCCCTTTGTTAAAGGGGTCTTTCAGATTCTGATAAACCTCCCGCCCGCAGACCCCCACAACCACCGGGCAAGGGTTGTGGGGATGAGACCCTTGTCCCCATCAACATGGAGACATCCTCCCCATGTTGAGGGCATGTGGCCTGGTGCGGTTCAGGAGAGGGGGGGGCCGCACTCTGTCCCCCCCGTCTTTTCTGCAGCCGGCCAGGTCAACGTGCTCGGATAATGGGTCTGGTTATGGATATTGGAACTCCGATCCCGGACCCAAACTTTTTTCAATTATTCGGGTTCGGGTCCGGGTTCGGGAAAAACCCAAAGTCCGTACCGAACCCGAACTTTACAGTTCGGGTTCGCTCAACCCTACACATGAGTAATTGGTATCAATCACTCACTGTGCTTATTCTCTCACTCTCCATTCTAAAACATCCTCTGAATCAGACGGTGAGAAAAGACAGGAGAGAAGTTGGCAGTGCTGCAGAGGGAGGGGAGGAGCCACCAGGGAAGGGCAGCATGGATGGCATTTATTGGTACCCAACCCCTTTCCTCCTACATTCACCTAATGTTGGAAGGAGGGAGAGGAGGCTCTCAGCAGGTGCAAGTGGAAAGGGGAATAAGTAAATGCCACCCCTGCCGCTCCCACCACCACTCCTGTCTAAGTTCTGGTGGTCAGCAAAGGATCACGGTCTACCTGTCACCTACCAACAATTTTTGGGTTGCCAACCCCAGTTTAGGGAGTGCTTGAATGAGGAAAGTCTATAGCTAGGGGTTGACTGGCTTCCAGAATTAGAGGCACAGAAGCAAATAAAGGCTAGGAAATTAACAAAAAAAAATCATAATTTGGCACTCCAAAGAGGCCCATACAGAGTTCAATTCATAAAAAGGTGTTTTCCTCTTTAATATCTGAGGTAAAAAAGCTCATAGCATACAATAAAAAATAAAAAGTGTTTTGCATTGGTGGTGATTCTTTACTCTATCCATCTGTCACAGCCGTTTGTCAATCAAACACCTTAAAGATTGAACACGTTCATGCTGCATGCTTTGGACTTTTTTTCACTTCACATATCAAAGACATTTTTATGAAAGATTATTTTTCTATTATTGGGACTATATTTCTTTATATATTTGTTTCACTGTGTATTTCAGAAGTTATTTGCGCTTGCTTATTTTATAATTTGCCCACACGTCTTGTCACTAGACATATTTTTTATTCTTGTAGAGCGACTCCATTTTCTGTCTTGTATTAATTTATGTTGTATAACATTTTTGAGTTGCTGCTGTATTCTCCCCTTTTTTTAAGGTATGCGCAATTTTTTCCTTCTTACAAAAAAAAATAATATCAAACATACAAATATTAATAACAGAAACATACACAAAGCCCCCCCCCCCCTTTTGCATCAGAGACAATCAGAGTTCTCCTACCACAGTTATCAAAAATTTGCAATCATTTTCGCATTCGCATTAGCGAAAATTCGCAATTTTTTTTTTTTTTTAAATTCGGCAACATAAAAGGATCGCCTCAGCTTAGCTACTCGGCCCAGGGTCTCTAATCATACCAGCAATGCTTTTAGACATCGATAGGATGTGATCTGTTTTAAAAATAAAATTGAAAAAATGCGAATATTCGGAATCGCGAATATTCACCGCGAAATTCGAAATATATCGCGAATACTCGAATATGCCATATTCGAGCCGAATATTCGCAATACGAATATTCGTGAGCAACACTATTGACCAATAAAAATTACTTTAAAATTTTGAAGTTTGTCTTTTGTTACTTTTTCATGCTACATATTTTGACAGCTGCAGCTGAAATCGGTTTGGGCCTAACAAATTATGTGTGATTTTTGTCTAAGCTTCTTTCCTGGTGTGTAGGCATGAAATGTTTGCCATGTTTAATCTCGAGGAAATTAAAGACAAACTGGTAAGTATTTTCTTTTTTCTGCAGTGGTCCTCAGCCCTCAAGTACCCCCGACAGGACATGTTTTGTGGATTTCTCTTATCAAGAATTGCTGTCCAGACTGTGCAAGATGAAGGAAAACCTTCAAACATGGCCTGTGGGGGGGGGGGGGGGGGGTTGCTATTGGTTGACAGGCTTGATGTGCTGATTTACAGCACTGTGCTTAAATCTAGTGCAAGGCAATCCTATTCTAATTGTGGGTGTTTGAGGGAAGCCAAGTGAGTGTTAGAACCCCTGCTTGTGTTTTTTTTGGGGTTGAGCTTTGTGTCCCTTTTCTTAAAATTGGATTCACTTCCTGTCACACAGCTGAACAGGAAGTGAGGTTAAAACCCTACCAGTGTCTTTTCTTGGGGACACAGGTCAATCTAACTAGTGTCCCCATTAAGCAAATTGCACTCCAGCACTGCTGTGTACACCCCAAATCATGGGTCTTCAAACTACGGCCCTCCAGTTGTTCAGGAACTACAATTCCCATCATGCCTAGTCATGTCTGTGAATGTCAGTGCATTACAAGGCCTCATGGGATGTGTAGTTCTACAACAGCTGGAGGGCCGTAGTTTGAGGATCCCTGCCCCAAATTATTATTTAGTTTGGGGTTTAGTAAAGGCAAAGCCACTCTGCAAGTACAAGCATAGTTGCTGAAAATCAGAGAGGAAGCACTGATGGTTTTAACATCCAATCCTGTAGAAGCAAAGTTGTTTTGTTTTCTTCCTTGCTTTGCACTTGTAGTGCAAAGTGGATTTGCCTTTAGTAAATGGACCCCAAAGTCCAAGATCCCTAATAATTTGGGGTGTACACAGCAAAATGCTAGAGTGCAATTTACATAATGGGAAACTTTTTAGATTGATCTCTGTGTCCCCAAGAAAATATATTAGTAAGGTTTTACCCTCACTTCCTGTTTGGCTATGTGACAGGAAGTTAATGAATTTGAATTAGAAAGGGTGAAGACACCTCACAAATGTTGTCACTATCAGGGGTGCAGACATCCCCCCAAAAAATGAGCAGATAATACTTATTTGCAAATTAATATTTTTTTAGTTAACATTGGGTGGTGTTTGTGGGGTGCTCTAACACACACATTCATACATATTAGCAACGCTGTATCCTGGCCTATTGGTATGGTTATATTTTCTTAGGCCTCTCAATAAAACTCTATGAAATTTGTGCTTAAACTACTATAATCAACACTTTTTATTTTCTTTAATTTTGGATAGAGTGAGGGAGGGTTATAGGCCCTGTCAGTTTATTTTGTATTATCTGTGTCCAATTGGGGAGATTTGCCTTCACTTCCTGCCCCATAGCCAAACAGGAAGTGAGAGAAAAACTATGCAAATTAAGGGAGTCCAGTAACCCCCTCCCCCCCCAGAACTAGTGTGTGTGTGTGCCCTGAAAATTCTTGGGCGGGTGATACAAAAACAGGGTGTGGCTTTGACAGGAAGGGGTGGGTCATTTTTCGATTAGGAGGTGCAGAAATGTAGTCAGGCCTAGGGCAGCACAAAACCTAAATATACTACTGCATATTAGGGCTTATTTAGACCGGATCCGATTTACAGCATGTTTTTATAGTGTGGGAGGAAACCCACGCAGGCACAGGGAGAACATGCAAACTCCATGCAGATGGTGTCACGGGCAGGATTCGAACCAGCGACCCTTTTGCTGCTAGGTCAAAATGCTATACACTACACCACTGTGCTGAACGAACATGATTGCAGCTGAAAGCATGAGATCTTTTTTTTTTTTTTTCAATACCATGCTTTCCAGCCTTATTGACCCCGCCTCTCTCCATAAAGAGGACCTGTCACACACTAGTCCTATTACAAGGGATGTTTACATTCCTTTTAATAGGAAGAAAAGTGATCCAAAATCAAAAAAGTGACAAAAAAGTGCAAGCAGAAAAATATGATCTAAAAAAAAAAAAAAAAAAAAAAACGGCCCTGTCCCTAGAAGCTCGCACTCAGAAGCGAACACGCTTGTAAGTCCCCACATATGTAAACACCATTCAAACCACACATGTGAGGTATTGACGCATGTGTTAGAGCAAGAGCAATAATTCTAGCCCTAGACCTCCTCTGTAACTCTGAACTGGTCACCTGTATAAAAAAAAACAAGCATCGCCTATGGATATTTTTATGTCCCGAAGTTTGGCGCCATTCCCTGAGTGTGTGCAATATTAAAGCGTGACAAGTTAGGTATCTATTTACTCGGTGTAACATCATCTTTCACATTATCCCTAAAAATTGGGCTAACTTTACTGTTTTGATATTTTTTAATTCATTGACCGTGTTTTTTTTTTGGGCCAAAAAAAAAAGGCGTTAGAAAAATGATTGCGCAAATACCGTTGGAAATCAAATAAAAAATGACCGCCACTTTATTCCCTAGGGTGTCTGCTAAAAAATGATATATAATGTTTGGGGGTCCTGAGTAATTTCCCAGGAACAAAATATAATTTTTACATGAAGGAGAGAAGTGCCAGAATAGGCGCAGTATGGAAGTGGTTAAAGTGAAATAATAAAAGTGAAATATTCCTTTAAATTTCATACAGGGGGGGAGGGGGTTTACACGCATGTTTCCCGTGCTTAGAACTGTCCCTGTACAAGATGTCATTTCTGAAGTGAAAAACAAAAAGTAATTTTAAAGTACTCATGGCTATAAAGAATACAGGCGTTGCTCATTAAAAAAAAATAATGTATGGGGGTCCCCCCAAATTAAATTACCAGGCCCTTCAGATCTGGAATGGATATTAAGGGGAACCCTGCCGTAAAAACCAAAAAAAAAATGGCGTGGGGTCCCCCCAAATATCCATACCAGGCCCTTCAGGTCTGGTGTGGATTTTAAGGGGAACTCCACCCCAAATTTAAAAAAAATGGCGTGGAGTCCCCCTAAAAATCCATACCAGACCCTTATCCGAGCACGTTAACCTTTGACATTTTTTTGGGGGTGAAATGGTAGAGGTACAATGTACCCCATTACCATTTCACATAGGGGGGGCCAGGATCTGGGGGTCCCCTTTGTTAAAGGGGTCTTCCAGATTCTGATAAACCCCCCGCCCGCAGACCCCCACAACCACCAGGCAAGGGTTGTGGGGATGAGGCCCTTGTCCCCATCAACATGGGGACATCCTCCCCATGTTGAGGGCATGTGGCCTGGTGCGGTTCAGGAGAGGGGGGGGCTGCACTCTGTCCCCCCCTCTTTTCTGCGGCCGGCAAAGGATAACATGCTCGGATAAGGGTCTGGTGTGGATTTTTAGGGGGACTCCACGCCATTTTTTTTTTAAATTTGGGGTGGAGTTCCCCTTAAAATCCACACCAGACCTGAAGGGCCTGGTATGGATATTTGCCGGGAACCGCACGTCTTTTTTTTTTTGGTTTTTACGGCGGGGTTCCCCTTAATATCCATATCAGACCTGAAGGGCCTGGTAATTTAATTTGGGGGACCCCCATACATTGTTTTTTTTTCCTTTATGAATGAATCCCTTTAGAATTGCCGGGAGCCGACAATTCATTATAGCCGCGTGTGAATTTTAAATGGCTTTTTTCCTTCAGAATGTCATTTTTTGCAGAGACAGTTCTAAGTGCGGGAAAAATGTGCTATTTCACATGCTGACATTACACCCCCCTAGGTACGAAATTTAAAGGAATATTTCACTTTTTTTGTTTCACTTTAAGCATTATTAATTTCACTGCTCCCGAAAAAACGTCCGTTTTAAAAAATAAAAAAAGCATTGATACATGTTCCCTGGGGCAGGACTGAGGTCCCCAAACTCTTTTTAGGACAAAACTTGCAGATTAGCCTTTAAAATGAACACTTTTGATTTCTCCCAAAGACTTCTATAGGGAGTTCGGCGCGGCTTTACATATTACTTTCAATGCGCCGGCTGCTACGCTGGTTCATGCGCCTAATTAAGGCTTCACCCGGCGCACTAATTAAGGCATGAACCAGCGCAGCGCACAGAGCATAGTAAATCAGCCCCACTATCTCACAAAAGTGAGTACCATCCCTCACATTTTTGTAAATATTTTATTATAACTTTTCATGTGACAACACTGAAGAAATTACACTTTGCTACAATATAAATTAGTGAGTGTACAGCTTGTAT
Organism: Rana temporaria; assembly: GCF_905171775.1. Taxonomy (NCBI): domain Eukaryota; kingdom Metazoa; phylum Chordata; class Amphibia; order Anura; family Ranidae; genus Rana; species Rana temporaria. The sequence goes on along the minus strand of NC_053490.1, from coordinate 336,709,590 downwards.
AACAGTGTACATTTGCTGTCCCCTCAAAATAACTTAACACACAACCATTAATGTCTAAACCGCTGGCAACAAAAGTGAGTACACCCCTAAGTGAAAATGTCCAAATTGAGCCCAAAGTATCAATATTTTTTTCCAGCACTGCCTTAACCCTATTGGGCATGGAGTTCACCAGAGCTTCACAGGTTGGCACTGGAGTCCTCTTCCACTCCTCCATGATGACATCACAGAGCTGGTGGATGTTAGAGACTTTGTACTCCTCCACCTCCCATTTGACGATGCCCCACAAATGCTCAATAGGGTTTTACTCTCAGCTTCTTTAGAAAGGCAGTGGTTGTCTTTGAGGTGTGTTTGGGGTCATTAGCATGTTGGAATACAACCCTGCAGCCCAAAGGAGGGGATCATGCTCTGCTTCAGTATGTCACAGTACATGTTGGCATTCATGCTTGTAATAGTTTAGGTCTGCTGGGAGAGGGCTGGAGAAGTTAATTAGCTGTGAGTGCGGACCGATTGGAGGAAAGTTTAGGGTTTGCAGCCAATCCATACATTTTTGTAACTGAAGAAGTACTATAAAAATTAATTAAACTTCTCTATACATTGAGTATCTTTCTAAAGCACAAGAAAATTATGTATTTCATGAGCACTGGCGTGCACAGCCTATTACATTAGGGTGTGCACCTCAAAGCTCAAACACACATGTGTGTGTGTGTGTGTGTGTGTGTGTGTGTGTGTGTGTATATATATATATATATATATATATATATATACACATATATATACATACACACACACAAACACGTGTGTGCTTTTAGAAATAAATGTAAACAAACATTTTAGTATTAGGACACTCACCTGTCCAGGGCGCCCGTGATGTCCTCACCCAAAGTTGGCTCCTGGGTGGAGGCGCTGGCATCTTCAGTAAGGGAATCAGAAAGTGAAGCCTTGCGGCTTCACATCCTGATTCCTTACTGCACACGCACGAGACGTGCTGTGTGTCCCCACTGGTCCCTGCTATCTTCTGGGACCTGTGTGTTCTTTAGAAGACAGTGGGGGGACAGAAGAGGGGCCGGACATTGTGTAGATTGCTGTGGAATCTGCGACGATCTATCACCGGAAGTGGGAGAAAATAGGTATCTGCTCCCCCTGAAAGGTGCCAAATGTGCAGAGACTCTCCACCTTCAGTATACACTGATTAGTGCTACAGCAGATTTGATGCAAGCTGCTGATTGAACAAGGTTTCAAATCCCCTTTCACACTGAGGCGGTTTTCAGGCGTTTTAGCGCTAGAAATAGCGCCTGTAAAGGGCCTGAAAACCGCCTCCCATTAATTTCAGTGTGAAATGGGGCAGTGCTCTTGCAGGAAAAGTCCTGCAAGCAGCATCTTAGAGGCGGTTTGGGAGTGCTGTATACAGTGCTCCCAAATGCCCTGCCCATTGAAATGAATGGTTAGTGCTTCCAAAGCCCCTGAAAAGCGTTTCGGAAGTGCTGCAACACAGGGGCTTTTTTGCGGGGGTTAAAAGCGCCCTGCTAACACCTGAAAAGCACAGCTAAAAGTAGCAGCACTTTAGCACTAACCCACAGGCGGCCCCAGTGTGAAAGCAGCCTAAGAGAAGCTGATCTAATGATTGACTTCTGTCTCACAGGGATACATTGAAATTTAGCCAGTCCCTGCTGAACTGGACAAATCTCAATGGTGGTCCATTACTTCACAAGGAAATTAGTGTCAGGTATCCATTCAGTGAAAAGCTTCTCCTTTTGGAGGTTGTGGTTCACGACATTCTGGGTGGTGTTGGAAACATTTGGGGTGTTGGGAAGGACAGATGGCAGCAGGAGACCTAGACAAAGGTGTGCAGGTCTTTGTAGTTGTTGTCTGGGTTTTTTGTTCTGTCTTTTTAGATTCCCTAGTTTTTGTTCAAAGCTTATTTCATTGTTACCACAAGCACCAGCAAGGTTTGAGGAGAGATCCTTGTCCTTATAAACATGTTGAGGGTATGGTTCGAGAGAGGGTCACATGCGTCTCCTCCTTTTCCTGGCCAGCCAGGCTGCATACTTGCATTAGGGACTGGTATAGATTTTTAGGGAGTCCTCATGATTTTTTCTTTGTTTTTCTTGCATGGTGTCCTCTTTAAAATCAATACCAGACTGAAGGGTCATGCATTAACCTGTGCAGTGCCATGCCACATACCTCATGTTTCAATACAAACTGAAATTGCTGACACAAGATGTGAAGATTTACTCAACTATAAGTTGTATGCACAGGGCAACAAAGGCTACCACAACACTACATGATCGATATGCATATTATGCAGGTGAAAAGCTCAAGGGGTAAAAATGTTCACCATGTCTTTAACAATAAAATAAAAACATGACATGCCGCCCACACAACGTCTTATGACGTCACAGAGTTTAAGTGGCGATATCTGAAAGATGCCCGTAGTTGCAGCATCATTAAGATAACATTTTTCTCAGCCAGCGATTTCCTGCACCGTAAGAACAATCATAGCGGCAATATTATGTTATAATCATAGTTCAGCCGCTTGGTCGTTCTTACGATGCTTTTACCAGAGAATGAATCATCCGGTGGTTTAAGTTCACCATAGAAAATCTGGTGGGCCAGATGGCCCACCGGAAGTCTCTATGACCTTTTGAAGGCCAGGCACGATGTTGTCGAGATCGTTTATTTTTATTATTTCAGGCTTTTTTAGCCTAGAGGCGAGATCTGTGGACTTATATAGGTAGATTCAGAGAGAATGGACTAACTTTAGGGCGGCCTAGCCTAGCCTGTTTAGGCTACACCGCCGTAAATTAACTAGGCTAGTAGTGATTTTCAATCTACTTACCTGCTAATCTACGGCGGCGTAGCCTCAAACGAGCGGGCGTAAGGGCGCCTAATTCAAATTGGTTGGAGGGGAGCGTGTTGTATGGAAATGAGGCTTGACCTCACGTTTTTTGACGTTTTTATTGCTACTGCGCATGCGCCGGGCGCCTACATTTCCCAGTGCGCATTGCGGCTAAGGACGCCGTAGGGCCTATTGATTTCGACGTGTACGTAAACACCGTAACTCCCGATTCGCGGACGACTCGAACCTCGCGGCGGGAATGGCGGCCATACTTTAACATTGTTATTCCACTTCATAGGTGGAATAACTTTAGGCCGCCTAAGGCCTTACGGAAACGACGTTAATCGACTGCGGCGGGCTCGCGTACGTTCGGGAATCGGCGTAAAAGCTAATTTACATAATCTACGCCGGCCGCAATGGAATCGCCACCTAGCGGCCATCCAAAAAATTGCAAGCTAAGATAGAACGGCGCAAGCCGTCCTAGCTTTGTTTAAGCGTATCTCTGTTTGAGCATACGCTTAAACAAACGCAGGCGTAGATTCAGAGTTAGGCTGGCTTATCTACTGATAAGCCGGCCTAACTCTTTGTGAATCTACCTATTAGATCCTAGAACCCACCGGTAAAGAGGACCTGTCATGCCCTTTTCCTATTACAAGGGATGTTTACATTACTTGTAATAGGAATAAAAGTGTTAAAAAAAAGTAAAATGAAAGTGTCAAAATTGAAAAACAAAATAAGCAATAAAATAAAAATGTAAGTGCTCCCAGCCCTGCGAGCTTGCTCGCAGAAGCAAACGCATGCGTAGGTCACGCCCACATATGTAAACGCTGTTCAAACCATACATCTGAGGTATCGCTGCGAATGTTAGAGTGAGAGCAATGATTCTAGTGCTAGACCTTCTCTGTAACTCTAGGGAACCTGTAAACTTTTTTAAAGCGTCGCCTATGTGAATTTTTAAGTACCAAAATGTGGCGCCATTCAATGAGTGTGCTCAATTTTAAAGCATGACATGTTAGGTATCTATTTACTTGGCGTAACATCATCTTTCACATTTAAAAGAAAATTGGGCTAACTTTACTGCTTTTTTTATGTTATTTTTTCCCAAAAAAAACGCGTTTGAAAAATTGCTGCGCAAATACTGTGCAAGATAAAATAAAAAGTTGCAACAAATACCATTTTATTCCCTTGAATCTCTGCTAAAAAAAAACATATATGATGTTTGGGGGTTCTGAGTATTTTTCTAGCAAAAAAAATTGTGATTTTTACATGTAGGAGAGAATGTCAGAATTGGCCGGGTTTTTAATATTCTTTCAAAAACCTTTGCTCACAGAGGTGTGTGAACTAAATGGATTGAATAAAATTGAGTTGAAACACAGGAATGGTACTTCTGTTTGAGATACCCTGACTGCTGAGTGATTGTATTTGAATTGTTTCCTCATTCTGTTTACTTTTGGACACTTTTTTCAGCTTTGCACTTTGTGAGATAAGGGGAATGTTTAAGGTGTCTGTATCATACAGCGGTAAAATACCGCTACTGACTTCTCATGCATTCTCAGAGGAGATCTTTCTCCTCTGGATGCCAGTTTATGAAGCCTTGTAGATCACTTCACCTTTGGAGGAGTGAAGCAATCTACAAACGCTTTCAACAGTAGAGAACAGCCCCTGATACTGGAATCTCGTGAGACTTTACAAAATTACCGTACCAGAAATTCACAGAAACACTGAGATGTCAGTTTATTAAGCAGTGATAAATTATCACTGCTCAATACACAGACAGATGGCGTGGTTAATTTTATTAAAATAATGAGTCCCCCTACATAATAAATATATATATATGTATACACACACACAAACATTATATATACACATATATATATATACACACACACATTATATTTATATACATATACACATGTATACACATAAATATTGCAGGGGGACATGGTTACTGTCTTGGGGGGTCTGAACGAGGTAGAAGGACGTTAAAAATCTTCCTCCTTTCCCCTCAGATCCCCCCAGATTTCCTCTTCACTCCCCGATTCTCCACCTCAGAGCTGGTAAATCTGGAAGGAAAATTCTAACATTGACTAGCAGTAAGGGGCACAATATTACTGACCACTGCACTTTGTAAAAAAGTGATGTATCTTACATAGTCCTGATCCTTGCACTGCATTTACCATGTTGTACATTATTCTCCTGACCCATACACGCTCTGTTGTACATTAAATTAAGTTGGGTGACAAAGTGCTAAAACGTTTTATTGCATAGGATTTTTGTTTCCTACAAAAATCTATAAACCCATCAGCAGCCCGAAGTACTGTACTAACAGAAAAAGTCAGTATCAACTCATCTATTATAAATATTTTATGTTACGTGTTTGCAGTGCAATTGTTTTTTTTATCACTGTTTTATCTACAAAAGTTGTTGAGTTGCCACACTTTAGATAGACTGTATAGCCATCTAATCAAATGCATACATATTTTAACTAATGAGCAATACCTTCTTTGCAGTGTTTTTGTCCTTATTAAAATTCCTCCTGTATATTTTAACATTAATTTGTACAGTAGGCTAAAGATATGTGTAACGGACAGGGGTTAACGCTTCAAGAGCCTCTGAGTCCCACGGGACATACCGTTACAATATGCTCCTTGTAGCACCATGCCTATTTCAAATGAATGCCCTGCCCCCATTAAAGTACATTATCTACCCAGGATGTATAGTAAAAAAAAGTGTCTTTGTAAAAAAAATATGAACTGTTGGCAACTATGATATTTGTGGCTATACCATTTAAAAACAGTGTTGGAAAAAAGTAACAGTTGGATGTAGAATATTTATTTGCAATGAGACCAACTAGCAAACTTGCATTTGACCCGATTTGACTTTGGTATAGCTACAATGAATGTAATCTTTGTTTATCCAAAATGTGCATTTTGTGTTTCTGCTCTTTTTTTACTCTAAAACTTGAATAAAAATATTGAAATATAAATATATACTGAATAATTGCATTGATGTTTAAGTGAATCTTTTGTTCACCTATTACTTAAATTAATTTGCAGAATAAAAAAAATAAAATCTTTAAACAGAAAAATTATTTTGCTAATATTTACACTTTTTTTTCCCTCTTTTTGTGTTATCCCTTTTCTGTGGACTTGAACTAAGAAAACTCTTAAATAATTAGCTTGTAAGGAGCTACACATATCTATACTGACCTATTATAAAGGAAGGTTAACCAATGAACATTTACCATTGGAGAATAAGATGGTTAAAATAAATGGTTAAGGTGCCCGTTTATCATACAGCGGTAAAATACCACTACTCACTTCTCAGGCATTCTCAGAGGAGATCTTTCTCCTCTGGTAGGCATACTTTTTCTATCCTTATTAGCTTCATAAGAGGCTGTGTTCCTTAGGATATAAAAATAATTGGACCAGAACATAATTTTATACTGGCAAATATGTCAAAATTGATTTGATGCATATTATGTTTTAGTGAGCCAATAAGGTAGTTCAAACTAGTTTCATTTACTGATGTTAAACATAAATGTCAAGTTATTATTGATGGATGCTGTACTGTCTTAGTGCTCTATACGTCTATGTTTTTAAATGAAAGAAATGCTTAAAATAAATTTTGATTTATGTGATCTAAGATATTGTCTGCTCACAAATGTATATAAAGAAGCCGTCTTGTATGAGCCTTGGACTTGCTTTCTAAAAATGTATCAAAACACTTGTCCCATCAAAATACTGTATCACCAGTTTACAGATGTGTAAATAAAAGATGCTAAAGACCACTATCCTCTTTAATTTGTGTATCTAAAGCATTTCTCTGAAGGTTATACCAGAAATCAAAAAGGTTTAATCTAATATAAGTAGGATTTCTCTTAGGCCTTGTACACACGATCAGTCCAAACTGATGAAAATGGACTGAAGGCTGAAGTCTGATGGACTGATGGTCTGATGTGTGTACACACCATCAGTTCAAAATCCGATCGAGTCCAACACGGTGACGTAAAACACAACGCCGTGCTAAAAAAACGAAGTTCAATGCTTCCAAGCATGCGTGGACTTGATTCTGAGCATGCACGGGTTTTGAACCGATGCTTTTGCGTACTAACCATCGGTTTTGACCGATCGGTCATCAGTCCATCAGACCGGTTTTAAAGCAAGTTTTAAAACTTTGGTCTGAAGGACAAAAGTCTGATGGGCCATACACACGGTAGTTTTGGACTGATGAAACTGAATTTCAGTCCGTTTTCATCAGTTTGGACTGATCGTATGTACAGGGCCTTAGGAGAGGATAGAGGTCAACAGGCCCAAAACTAAGAAGCTCATGGAAAATGCCCTATTTGCATTGGAGTTCATTTAGTCCCTGAAGTACATTCAAATTCTCAAACAGGTTTTCTGCAAAATAATTTGTACTCTTTTGACAGTTTGTTCCCTTCAGGTATTATTTCAGTAGGAACATACAATGATATAATTGGGCTGATTTACTATGCTCTGTGCGCTGCGCTGGTTCATGCGTTAATTAGTACTCCGGGTGAAGCCTTAATTAGGCGCATGAACCAGCGTAGCAGCCGGCGCATTGAAAGTAATATGTAAAGCCGCGCCGATCTCCCTATAGAAGTCTATGGGAGAAATCAAAAGTGTTCATATTAAAGGCTAATCTGCAAGTTTTGTCGTAAAAAGTGTTTGGGGACCTCAGTCCTGCCCCAGGGAACATGTATCAATGTTTTTCTTTTTTTTTTAAACAGCCGTTTTTTCGGGAGCAGTGAAATTAATAATGCTTAAAGTGAAACAATAAAAGTGAAATATTCCTTTAAATTTCGTACCTGGGGGGGTGTAATGTCAGCATGTGAAATAGCGCATTTTTAACCGCACTTAGAACTGTCTCTGCAAAAAATGACATTCAGAAGGAAAAAAAGCCATTTAAAATTCACACGCGGCTATAATGAATTGTCGGCTCTGACAATTCTGACAGGATTAATTCATAAAACAAAAAAAAAATGTAGGGGTTCCCCCAAATTAAATTACCAGGCCCTCCAGGTCTGATATGGATATTAAGGGGAACCCCGCCGTAAAAAAAAAAAAAAGACGTGCGGTTCCCGGCAAATATCCATACCAGGCCCTTCAGGTCTGGTGTGGATTTTAAGGGGAACTCCACCCCAAATTTAAAAAAAAAAATGGCGTGGAGTCCCCCTAAAAATCCACACCAGACCCTTATCCGAGCACGTTAACCTGGCCGGCCGCAGAAAAGAGGGGGGGACAGAGTGCGGCCCCCCCCTCTCCTGAACCGCACCAGGCCACATGCTCTCAACATGGGGAGGATGTCCCCATGTTGATGGGGACAAGGGCCTCATCCCCACAACCCTTGCCCGGTGGTTGTGGGGGTCTGCGGGCTTATCAGAATCTGGAAGACCCCTTTAACAAAGGGGACCCCCAGATCCTGCCCCCCCCATGTGAATTGGTAATGGGGTACATTGTACCTCTACTATTTCACCCCAAAAAAATGTCAAAGTGTTAAAAATGACAGTAGCCGGTTTTTGACAAATCCTTCAGCCTTGTCGTCTGCCCGGTGTCTTCTCCTGTCTTCTCCGTCCTTCAGCCTCCTCGTCTGCCCGGTGTCTTCTCCTGTCTTCTCCGTCCTTCAGCCTTGTCGTCTGCCCGGTGTCTTCTCCTATCTTCTTCTCCTTCCGTCGGCCTCCTCGTCCGCATCTTGTGTCTTCTCCTGTCTTCTTCTCGGTCCGCCAGCCTTCTCGTCCACATCTTTTTCTTCCCCGGACCCAGCGCTTGAATTTGAATTGGCCGCCGTGTTCCGCTCCTGGGACCCGCCCCCCTCTGACGCCACAAGTAAACTCCTTAGAAGGTCATGTGCGTCAGAGGGGGCGGAGTCACAGAGCGTCACACGGCGGGGGAATTCGATTTCAAGCGCGCCGTCCGGAGAAGAAGCCGCTGCAGCTTCCAATTGAAGTTCCCGCCGTGTCACACTCATGTGACCCTGCCCCCCTCTGACGCACATATGCCACACGCGGACTTGCAGATGAGTTAACCTGTGGCGTCAGAGGGGGGCGGGTCCCAGGAGCGGAAACACGGCGGGATCTTCAATTTCAAGCGCAGCACCCAGAAGATCAAGAAGATGTGGACGAGAAGGTCGACGGACAGAGAAGAAGATGGGAGAAGACGGCAAGACGTGGACGAGAAGACCCAAGAAAGAAGCAGAGGAAGAAACCCGAATGAAAGAAGAAGAAGGAACCGCGGAAAGAAGATTTTATTAAAGGAATTGTCAAAAACCGGCTACTGTCATTTTTCACACTTTTGTCACTTTTTTTGTGTAAAATGGTAGGGGTACAATGTACCCCATTACCATTTCACACAGGGGGGGGGGCAGGATCTGGGGGTTCCCTTTGTTAAAGGGGTCTTCCAGATTCTGATAAGCCCCCCGCCCGCAGACCCCCACAACCACCGGGCAAGGGTTGTGGGGATGAGGCCCTTGTCCCCATCAACATGGGGACATCCTCCCCATGTTGAGGGCATGTGGCCTGGTACGGTTCAGGAGAGGGGGGGGCCGCACTCTGTCCCCCCCTCTTTTCTGCGGCCGGCCAGGTTAACGTGCTCGGATAAGGGTCTGGTGTGGATTTTTAGGGGGACACCACGCCATTTTTTTTTTAAAATTTGGGGTGGAGTTCCCCTTAAAATCCACACCAGACCTGAAGGGCCTGGTATGGATATTTGGGGGGACCCCACGCCATATTTTTTTTGGTTTTTACGGCGGGGTTCCCCTTAATATCCATTCCAGACCTGAAGGGCCTGGTAATTTAATTTGGGGGGACCCCCATACATTTTTTATTTTTAGTTTTAATGAGCAACGCCTGTATTCTTTATAGCCATGAGTACTTTAAACTTACTTTTTTTTCACTTTAGAAATGACATCTTGTACAGGGACAGTTCTAAGCACGGGAAACATGCGTGTAAACCCCCTCCCCCCTGTATGAAATTTAAAGGAATATTTCACTTTTATTATTTCACTTTAACCACTTCCATACCGCGCCTATTCTGGCACATCTCTCCTTCATGTAAAAATTATATTTTGTTCCTGGGAAATTACTCAGGACCCCCAAACATTATATATAATTTTTTAGCAGACACCCTAGGGAATAAAGTGGCGGACATTTTTTATTTGATTTCCAACGGCATTTGCGCAATAATTATTCTAACGCCATTTTTTTTTTGCCCAAAAAAACCCACGGTCCATGAATTTAAAAATAACCAAACAGTAAAGCCAGCCCAATTTTTATGGATAATGTGAAAGATGATGTTACACCGAGTAAATAGATACCGACTTGTCACACAATCATGGAATGGCGCCAAACTTCGGGACATAAAAATATCCATAGGCGATGCTTGTTTTTTTTTTTTTTACAGGTGACCAGTTCAGAGTTACAGAGGAGGTCTAGGGCTAGAATTATTGCTCTCGCTCTAACGCATGAGTCAATACCTCACATGTGTGGTTTGAATGGTGTTTACATATGTGGGGACTTACATGCATATTCGCTTCTGAGTGCGAGCTTCTAGGGACAGGGCCGTTTATTTTTTTGTGTTTTTTAGCTCATATTTTTCTTCTTTCACTTTTTTGTCACTTTTTTTTATTTCGGATCACTTTTCTTCCTATTACAAGGAATGTAAACATCCTTTGTAATAGGACTAGTGTGTGACAGGTCCTCTTTATGGAGAGAGGCGGGGTCAATAAGGCTGGAAAGCATGGTATTGGAAATAAAAAAAAAGATCTCATGCTTCCAGCTGCAATCATGTTCGTTCAGCACAGTGGTGTAGTGTATAGCACTTTGACCTAGCAGCAAAAGGGTCGCTGGTTCGAATCCTGCCCATGACACCATCTGCATGGAGTTTGCATGTTCTCCCTGTGCCTGCGTGGGTTTCCTCCCACACTATAAAAACATGCTGTAAATCGGATCCGGTATAAATAAGCCCTAATATGCAGTAGTATATTTAGGTTTTGTGCTGCCCTATGCCTGACTACATTTCTGCACCTCCTAATAGAAAAATGACCCACCCCTTCCTGTCAAAGCCACAGCCTGTTTTTGTATCACCCACCCAGGAATTTTCAGGGCACACACACACACTAGTTCTGGGGGGGGAGGGGGTTACTGGACTCCCTTAATTTGCATAGTTTAACTCTCACTTCCTGTTTGGCTATGGGGCAGGAAGTGAAGGCAAATCTCCCCAATTGGACACAGATAATACAAAATAAACTGACAGGGCCTATAACCCTCCCTCACTCTATCCAAAATTAGATAAAATAAAAAGTGTTGATTATAGTTCTAGTCAGGGGCGGACTGACCATTAAGTCACTCGGGCACTGCCCAAGGGCCACATGCCACTAGGGGGCCCCCATCAGGGTTGCCAGGCTCAGTAAAACCAGGGACAGTATGTAAAAATCTTTTATTTTTTTAGATCTGTCCCTGATATGTCCGAAACTGACATGCTTTTAATGTGAATATCCCAAGATTTTAGCTGCCCCGCCTCTGCACTGCCTCCTGGCGTGGTGGCCATCTGTAAGCCAGAGGGGCCCCATAATCTTCTATTGCCCGGGGGCCCCATGAGTTGTCAGTCCGCCCCTGGTTCTAGTTTAAGCACAAATTTCATAGAGTTTTATTGAGAGGCCTAAGAAAATATAACCATGCCAATAGGCCAGGATACAGCGTTGCTAATATGTATGAATGTGTGTTAGAGCACCCCACCCAATGTTAACTAAAAAATTATTAATTTGCAAATAAGTATTATTAATTTGCAAATAAGTATTATCTGCTCATTTTTTTGGGGATGTCTGCACCCCTGATAGTGACAACATTTGTGAGGTGTCTTCACCCTTTCTAATTCATTCACTTCCTGTCACATAGCCAAACAGGAAGTGAGGGTAAAACCGTACTAATATCTTTTCTTGGGGACACAGAGATCAATCTAAATAGTTTCCCATTATGTAAATTTCACTCTAGCATTTTGCTGTGTACACCCCAAATTATTAGGGATCTTGGACTTTGGGATCCATTTACTAAAGGAAAATCCACTTTGCACTACAAGTGCAAAGCAAGGAAGAAAACAACTTTGCTTCTACAGGATTGGATGTTAAAACCATCAGTGCTTCCTCTCTGATTTTCAGCAACTATGCTTGTACTTGCAGAGTGGCTTTGCCTTTACTAAACCCCAAACTAAATAATCATTTGGGGCAGGGATCCTCAAACTACGGCCCTCCAGCTGTTGTAGAACTACACATCCCATGAGGCCTTGTAATGCACTGACATTCACAGACATGACTAGGCATGATGGGAATTGTAGTTCCTGAACAACTGGAGGGCCGTAGTTTGAAGACCCATGATTTGGGGTGTACACAGCAGTGCTGGAGTGCAATTTGCTTAATGGGGACACTAGTTAGATTGACCTGTGTCCCCAAGAAAAGACACTGGTAGGGTTTTAACCTCACTTCCTGTTCAGCTGTGTGACAGGAAGTGAAGCCAATTTTAAGAAAAGGGACACAAAGCTCAACCCCAAAAAAAACACAAGCAGGGGTTCTAACACTCACTTGGCTTCCCTCAAACACCCACAATTAGAATAGAATTTCCTTGCGCTAGATTTAAGCACAGTGCTGTAAATCAGCACGTCAAGCCTGTCCACCAATAGCAAACCCCCCCTCCCCCCACGGGCCATGTTTGCAGGTTTTACTTCATCTTGCACATGTGCTTTAAAAGACAGTCTGGACAGCAATTCTTGATAAGAGAAATCCACAAAACATGTCCTGTCGGGGGTACTTGAGGGCTGAGGACCACTGCAGAAAAAAGAAAATACTTACCAGCTTGTCTTTAATTTCGAGATTAAACATGGCAAACATTTCATGCCTACACACCAGGAAAGAAGCTTAGACAAAAATCACACATAATTTGTTAGGCCCAAACCTATTTCAGCTGCAGCTGTCAAAATATAGCATGAAAAAGTAACAAAAAACAAACTTCCAAATTTTAAAGTAATTTTTATTGGTCAACAAAACAAGGAAATCAAAAAAAGACAAACAAACACACAAACAAAAATACATTTCAATAATCAAAATAAAACATAGTTTTAACCTCACAACATCTTGACACATTTTTCATAAAATAAGGCCGCATAGACAAATACATCAAAGTGAACATCATTTAAAAATAAACAAAAACCATTGGCAAAATAAAAAAAAACATGCAACAAACCACATTTGTGTTTAGCAACAGCATTTCTGCCAGCCTGCCCCTTCTGAGGGCAGCTGAGGAATGATCGATCCATGCTTTTTATGGCTGGGTTCACACTACTACACTACTTTCATCCTACTTTGCTCTGCTACATTGGTCCTACATTTATCCTACATTGGTCCTACATCCATCCTACTTTCATGAACAGGATACTACTTTGGTCCGACTTCAATGATATTCAATGGGCCTGAAGTAGGATCAATGTAGGACCAAAAGTAGTACAGGGAGCATTTTCAAAGCCGGACCGACTTGTGTAGGACCAATGTAGGACACTACAAGACGCTCTCATAGGGAAACATTGAACACAGAGCAAAGTAGGATGAAAGTAGTGTAGTAGTGTGAACCCAGCCTATAACAGTGCTAGTAATGAAGCAATTGAAATCACATGAACAAATTGCAGTCTCTAGTTTGGGTGAGCTTGTAATTGCGCACACCTGGTATTAACCCAAACCACGCTCTATGAGCATCCAAGTGTTTTTCACCTTTTAAAAAGAAAGGATAATTTTTTTCTAAGTGTTTGAGCAGACTCAGTTCATCACACATGTAGGAACCAAGCTGCAATGGCATGAGAGCTTTTTTTTTTTCCTGATCTGATGCTTTCCAGCCTGAAGGGGAGGTGTTAAAGACAGAATTGAACACGCACATTTAATAATCTATTTGTGGGAAAAAAAGGTTGCCAATTTTGTTTGGGAGCCACGTCGCACGACTGCGCAATTGTCAGTTAAAGCGACGCCGTGCCGAATCACAAAAACTGGCCCGGTCATTGACCAGCAATATGGTCCGGGCTCAAGTGGTTAAAAATTCACAAAACACTAAAGTTAGCCCAATTTTTGGTGATAATGTGAAAGATGATGTTACACCAAGTAAATAGATACCTTACATGTCACGCTTTACTATTGAAAACACTCCTGCAATGGGGCCAAAATTCAGTACTTGAAATTCCCCATAGGCGACCTTTTTTTTTTTTCAGGTTACCAGTTTATAGTTACAAAGAAGGTCTAGTGCTAAAAGTATTGCTCTCGCTCTAACGCACGCGTCAATACCTCACATGTGTGGTTTGAATGATGTTTATATATGTGGGCGGGACTTGCGTAAGTCCCGCCCACATATGTAAACACCGTTCAAACCACACATGTGAGGTATTGTCGCGTGCGTTAGAGCGAGAGTAATACTTTAAGCACTAGACTTTCTCTGTAGCTATAAACTGGTAACCTGAAAAAAAAAAGGTCGCCTATGGGGAATTTCCAGTACTGAATTTTGGCCCCATTGCAGGAGTGTTTTCAATAGTAAAGCGCCCCCCCCCCTCCTGAGCGCCAGACGGCACCAGACCGCATGCCCTCAACATGGGGGAGTGTGTGCTGTGGGGGAGGGGGGCACTGCCCCCCCACCCCAAAGCACTCTTGTCCCCATGTCGATAGGGACAAGAGCCTCTTCCCGACAACCCTGGCCGTTGGTTGTCGGGGTATGCGGGCGGGGGGCTTATCAGAATCTGAGAGGCGCCTTTAATAAGGTGGCCCCCAGATTCTGGCCCCCCACCCTATGTGAAGGAGTATGGGGTACATTGTACCCCTACCCATTCACCTGGGGAAAAAAATGTAAAGAAATAAAACACAACACACATTAATAAATTAATTTATTAGTCTGCCGGGGGTCTTCTGCCGGGGCCCCCCACCACCACCCCATTAGGCCCCGGGCTTCACCGTCTTCTGCCGGAGCCCCCTTCACCATGAGGCTCCTGCCTATGGGGGAGGGCTCCGTCGCTTTCTGCGGGGGGGTTCACTTACCCCCCCCCCTTCAGCGCCGTCTTCGTCGGTTTCTGCGGGGGGTGCAGCGCCGTCTTTCACCGGGACCCCCTTCACCAGTGAGGCTCCTTGCCTTTGGAGGAGGGTCCCGGGATTCGTCGGTTTCTGCGGGGGGGTGCCCCATCTTTCACCGGGACCCCCTTCGCCAGTGAGGCTCCTTGCCTTTGGGGGAGGGTCCCGGGCTTCGTCGGTTTCTGCGGGGGGTGCAGCGCCGTCTTTCACCGGGACCCCCTTCACCAGTGAGGCTCCTTGCTTTTGGGGGAGGGTCCCGGGCTTCTACGGTGTTTTCCGCCGGGGGGCGACACCCGCGGGCTTCTGCGATGCCTTCTGCTTCTGCCCGTCTCCTCCGCGGAGCACAGGGCTTTCTTCCGCCGGAGGGCGCCACCCTCCGGGCTTCTGCGGTGCCTTCCGCTTCTGCCTGTCTCCTCCGGGAGCACAGGGCTTGTCTGCGCTGTCCTCTCCCTTCTCTTCCATTGGATGTTGACACGACGAGGTTCCGCGCTGACATGCCGTGTCAGCGGCGGGCATGGACTTATATAGGGCAATGCCACCATGTGACCTCAACCCATGTGACATCACATTCCCATCATGCCCAGGGAATGTGATGTCACATGGGTTGAGGTCACATGGTGGCATTGCCCTATATAAGTCCATGCCCGCCGCTGACACGGCATGTCAGCGCGGAACCTCGTCGTGTCAACATCCAATGGAAGAGAAGGGAGAGGACAGCGCAGACAAGCCCTGTGCTCCCGGAGGAGACAGGCAGAAGAAGGAAGAGAGAAGAAAGAAGACGGAAGAAAGCCCTGGCTCCGCGGGGGAGCCAGGCAGAAGAGGGAGCAGAGAAAAGACCGGGGAGTTGGCGCACCCCCAGCAGAAGACCAGGAAGACCGGAACCCTGGCGGAAGGCACCAGAAAGACCGGGGGATAGGCGCCATCCCCCGGCAGAAGTCGCCGAAGTCCGGATGGCCCCCCCCTAATGTAAAAGAGCTTAAATGGGGTGGGGGCCCCCGGCGGAAGGCTCCGGAGAGGACCGAGGGATGGCGCCCTCCCCCGGCAGAAATCACCGAAGCCCAGGGTCCGGCAGAAGATCGGGAGAGAAGAAACCCCCCCCTTGTGAAAGAAGAAAGGGGGGGCTCCGGAGCTGATTAATAAATTATTTTATTCTGTGTGGTGTTTTATTTTACTTTACATTTTCCCCCATGTGAATGGGTAGAGGTGCGATGTACCCCATACTCATTCACATAGGGTGGGGGCCGGCATCTGGGGGCCCCCTTATTAAAGGGAGCTCGCAGATTCCGATTAGCCCCCGCCCGCATACCCCGACAACCAATGGCAAGGGTTGTCGGGAAGAGGCTCTTGTCCCTATCGACATGGGGGCAAGAGTGCTGTGGGGTGGGGGGGCAGTGCCCCCCTCCCCCACAGCACACACTCCCCCATGTTGAGGGCATGAGGTCTGGTACGGCTCAGGGGGGCGCTCGCTCGTCCCCACCCCCATTCCTGTCCGGGCCAGACTGTGTGCTTGGGATGAGGGCTTGGTTTGGATCTGGGGTTGGAACCCCACGCCGAATCGGCGCGGGTTTAACCCCTCACGTTCCGGACCAAGCCTAAGAGCCTAATGTAGCCCTGGAGGGGGACCCGCGCCGATTTCAAGTTTGAAATTTGGCGCGGAGTTCCCCTTCATGGCTGAAAACAGCTCGGAGATTCCCGTGCGCCGCGTCACGCAGCGCAATCACGGGTACGCCGCTTGGTATTTACCAAGATTCTCACGGCGTACTGACAAGGCGCACGGGAATCCCTGACTTTTCTCTCTACGCATGCCCAGTATGCAAATGAACCTCCCGAGGTTCAGGCGCACTGTGCAAGCGTACAGGGATCTGTTTTCAAAAAACACTTTCACTTTCAATTCGGCCCGCCAAACACATTCAAACACATGTCACTTCACTTCCCCTGCATCCCCCCACCTCCCCCCTAATAAACTCCCGCCAAAACCCCCGCAATTTACATTTCAATGTGCCGTGCGCCAGGTCTGTACTGGTGCACAATGCACCCTCTCCTGGGCGCACGGAGCACATTAGTAACTAGGGAAATACACTGCACTAGCAGCGTATTTCTTTAGTAAATGACCAAACGGCTTGGTAAATCAGTAAAGGCTTGGTAAATCAGCCCCAATGCCTCGTACACACGATTGGAATTTCCGATGGAAAAAGTCTGACGGGATTTTTTCATTGGATATTCTGACCCCATTGGGACTTTTTCCATCGAAAATTCCAACGGAGTTAGAAAGAGAACATGTTCTCTCTTTTTCAGACAGAAAAAAATTCTATCGAAAATTCCATTCATCTGTATGGAACGCTGACGGAGAAAAAAACACGCATGCTCGGAAGCATTGAACTAAATTTTTCTAAGCTCGTCGTAGTGTTGTACGTCACCGCGTTTTTTACGGTCGGAATTTGGCGTGTCTGTGTGTATGTAAGACAGCTTGAATGGAATTCCGTCGGAAAAACCCGTCTGGGTTTATTCCAACGGAAACTCTGATCGAGTGTACAGGGCATAACAGTCCCTGACAGCTCTAGTTTTTGGAGATGTTATACTAAGATGTTTTTCATATTTCATGCTCTCTTAAAATCATTGTCATGGTTATTTAAGGTTTAATAGGCACACTGATTTCTTTTGGTAATTAGCAAGCACCATGAAAACCAAGAATATGCTATCATTAAGTATCACATAAACAAAATTAATGTGATTTAATGGAAATGCTTAGCCGTGTCACCTTTTTACCCTTTGGATTAAAAACTCATAGTATGCCTAATTATCAAAACATTTATAATTGTTCATATATATACACACACATTCTCTGTTAAATAGGCTTAATGGCATGCAGTATTATTCAGAAGTTAGCAATTGTAAAACTTTTAAGAAAGGAAGAAAAGCAGTGACTATAAACTAGAATATTTAACAATTACGGTATGTATTAATGGTTTCCAAATATATGTCTCAATTTTATTACAAAGTAACCCTTAATCAATAGCTTATTGTGGACTATGGTGTACATTGCCAAATCTAAGCTTTAGTTAGGGGTATTTGTGCAAATACAATAAATAGGGGCTCAAATCCCTAGAATATACAAGAAATAGGAAAAATTATGTACCAATTAGAAAACAACAACCTAGCATATTTGACACCCTGAATGTTTCATCTTTTAACACTGTGCTTCCCTATTTTGGGATATTACTTTTAATACTCATTAAGTTAAACTAATATGAATAATCAGAAAAATGAGCAGATAAAGTGAAAAGCTTTATAAATCATTCCTAGTGACCATCAACGCAAGATGAATGCTTCCTCCATTTAACCAGAAATGTAAGTGGCATTAACTCCTACAATATTGGTCACCAAAAGAAATTATGCTTTTTACATTTTGTGGTAAATGAGAAAAATGTACATTGGTGGTGTTAGGGACTTGCCAGTACAGAACGGAGGTACGTGCGTGCGCACGCGCATTCCTGTTCAGTCCAGACAACGGCGTCTGTGTGTGCCTGTGCGCCAGCACGCACCTCGGGCGCGTGTGCCCATCGGGTGCACACCAAGCACTACTTGGTGCTAATGGGCCTTCAAAAAGACAGAAGCTGCACTTGTGCGGTGCTGTTTGATCTGCAGCTCTGTGCCTAGTAACCTGTAACCTGTCTGTTTATCACCTGTACCGACCTGGCTCTGTTGACTTACCCGTTATCTCCAATCCTGACCTTGGCTTGCCTTGACCCTGCTTATACCTTCTGCTTGTTTACCTGCTGCCAAGCCTCTGCCTGTTTATCTGACCATGCTTCAGCCTGCTGCTTTAAACTGCCCGATTACCTACTCTGACCCGACTTGTCTGACCTGCTGCCTTGCTCTGTATAGCTCCTGTACTTGACCCGGCTTGTCTCACCCTGCTCCAGCTTGCTGATGATCCTGCACTGACCAGCACATCAGGTCAGGGCTGTAAGAAAAGTCACCTCCTACAAGTCAGGCTCTACTACAAGGTACGTAACAGGTGGTCAGTTTAAGGAAGAATGACCCTTGGACTGCTTGTGAGCATAAAGTATTCTGCATTTTTCCAGCTGACCACCAATTTAATGGTCAATTTCTCCCAACTGACTACCAATGTAAGAGCCCTTGTACACTGGGGCAGTTTTAGCAGCACTTTACCGCTGTTATATTGGCACTTTTAGGCCGCTAGCGGGGTGCTTTTAACCCCCACTAGCGGCCGAAGAAAGGGTTAGTAATACCCGTGTTGTGGCACTGCCGAAACGCTTTGCAGGCACTTCAGCAGCACTGCCCATTCATATCAATGGGCAGTGGAGGAGCCATCCCAAAGATGCTGATTGCAGGACTTTTTTTTCCTGTCCAGGGAGCGCACCACCCCAGTGTGAAATCATTTGGGTTTTCACACTGGGGTGGTTTGAAAGGTGCTTTTCAGGTACTTTACAGACGCAATTTTTAACGCTAAAATGCCCGAAAAGCGTCCCAGTGTGAAAGGGGTCTAAAAGGCATAGTTTCAAATCTATATCCTTGCTATAATATTACCCGAACAGGTAAATACATTAATAATTTTACATTTTTCAGTTTTATCTTTTAATGCTTAACAAATAGGATTTCATGCATATAAAATAGGAGATACATTTTATTTGTGAAAAACTTGACGCCGCTGCTGATCTGTGCAGACCAAAAAATAAAATAATTCAACAGCAACTGGAACACTACACCTACAATATTCTTTCTGATGTGTTAAGCCTACTACTGGGACTTTAAGCTTCTATGAATAAGTCCCCGTAGGAGCTAAACACATTAGAGTTCATAAATGATACCTTGGACTTGAGAGTTTGTAAAAATACATTTAAACGCTTTATATAAGTTTGCAAGTTCTAGAAAATAAAAAACTATATAAAAACATACATGCAGTACATAAATTTACATTAATCTATAGCTTTTATACTAAACTAGGATTTGTTCATCCTAAATACCCTTTATATTATATAGTCAAAATAAAAATTTTGAGATTTGAAAAATTAAACTTGATCTAGTGAGATCTTAACCACTTGCCGCCCGCCAATGACAGATTGATGTCGGCAAAGTGGTTGTAGAATCCTGACTGGACGTCATACGACGTCCTCATGATTCTGAGCCGCTGCGCGCCCCCGGGGGCCCGCATCGCGGCGATCGTTGTTGCGGGGTGTCAGTCTGACACCCTGCAACACCGATCTCGGTAAAGAGTCTCTCACGGAGACTCTTTACCATGTGATCAGCCGTGTCGAATCACGGCTGATCACGATGTAAACAGGAAGAGCCGTTGATGGCTCTTCCTCACTCGCGTCTGACAGACGAGAGTAGAGGAGAGCCTATCGGCGGCTCTCCTGACAGGGGGGGTTCGCGCTGATTGTTTATCAGCGCAGCCCCCCCTCGGATCGCCAAATGGACCACCAGGGAAGCCCACCCTGGACCAGGGAAGGGCATATAAAAAAAAAAAGCTGTAAAAAAAAAAAAAAAAAAAGCATTAAAAAAAAAAAGATGCCAATCAGTGCCCACAAATGGGCACTGACTGGCAACATAGGTAAATCAGTGCCGCCCCAGTGTCCATCAGTGCCACCCCACATTGTCCATCAGTGCCACCCTACAGTGTCCATCAGTGCCACCCTACAGTGCCCATCCATGCCCAGTGCCCACCTATCAGTGCCCATCTGTGCCACCCATAACTAGCCATCAGTGCCACCCATAAGTGCCGCCCAGGAGTGCCCATCTGTGCCGCCTATGAGTGCCCAGTGCCGCCCATGAGTGCCCATCAGTGCCGCCCATGAGTGCCCATCAGTGCCACCTATGTGTGCCCATCAGTGCCGCCTATGTGTGCCCATCAGTGCCACCTATGTGTGCCCATCAGTGCCGCATACAAGCACCGCCAATCAGTGCCACCTCATCTGTGCCCGTCAGTACTACCTCATCGATGTCCATCAGTGCCATCTCATCGGTGCCCATCAGTGCTGCCATATCAGTGCCCGTAATTGAAAGAGAAAACTTACTTATTTACAAAAAAAATTAACAGAAAAAAATAAAAAAAAATTTTTTTTCAAAAATTACAGTCTTTTTTTAGTTGTTGCGCAAAAAAAAAAAAAAAAAAAAAAAAAAAAAAAATCGCAGAGGTGATCAAATACCACCAAAAGAAAGCTCTATTTGTGGGAAAAAAAGGACGCCAATTTTGTTTGGGTACAGTGTAGCATGACTGCGCAATTGCCATTCAAAGTGCGACAGTGCTGAAAGCTGAAAATTGGCTTGGGCGGGAAGGTGTATACGTGCCCTGTATGGAAGTGGTTAAAGAAAAGAGGACAACTGTTACAGACTCACCCGGGACAGAGGCTTTTGGAGGGGACTGAATGCTAGCCTCTTTCCTACTAATTGTGGGCCCTGGCATTTTGGGGAAAGGTGCTCTTTGTGAGCTGTATGCCTGGGGACCCTTGAGGCGGTGTTACTTTGGATTCAGGTCCATGTCCCCCCAAGAGACACAGACTCTGAGAACACTGTATATGCCATATTAGAAATAGTGACTGATTCATACTGTTGGGACACATACTGTTAGAAGATACTGATGTCATCAACTCCAGCCACATGTCTGCCTGTTGTCTGCTATGATGTAAATGAGTCTGGTATGGCTTCTAGGAGTCTTTCACCCATTGTTGGTTGTGCTAATTAACCTTGCAATTGTATGAAGGAGTTGTGTTGATATTTATGATAATGTGTATTGTAGTTAGGGAGTCACATCGGCTGCTTTAAGGGATTCGTTAATTAGCTCATGGTAATTTCTTTCAATAAGTTTTTATTGTCAAAAACAAGCAACATTACATCGCAAATAAGATGGTGGTCAAGAAATAACAAGTATGACAAAAGTCATATGACGGTTACAGAGACCTTCGAAGATCACATAAAACAACTATAATAACGAGGCTCTTCATCGTATCACTTCCTCAGGGTAATATCTCACTAACAACTTTGAAGTGGAGTTGAAGATTAATGCTAGCTAGCTAGAACGTGTTCCTTAGGTCCCTAAGGCTACAGCCTGTGCTTAGGAATCCAAGCAGTCAGGGTGTCATCCATATTAGGTCTCTGAATAATCTAAGCTAGACCATAGGTAGAAGCATAAGTAAAATGTTGCACAAAGAGACAGTGCAAAGTTGTAATCACAGGGAAAGAAAGATCGTCTGAAAAGAGTAACGGAAAGAAGAGGAAGAGAAAGATAAGAGAAGGGTTAGCCGGCTTTCCGTGACCCCCCTCCCCCCCAGGCCCCCATCAATGTTCCCCATATTAATTTGAAATGCCTATATAGGATGCCCAGGGTTCCCAAGTTGCTTCAAACTTAGCAACTGAGTCAGTCAGAGAGCTGACTATTTTTTCTTGTGCCATCACCCAAGAAAATTTTCTTTTGGCTGCTGCTACAGAGATGTTTGGTTGCTTCCAAGCTTGTGCTATGGTTAGTTTTGCTCCTAGAAGGATAAAGACTATAAGATTCTGGGAGGCTTTGGTAATTTTAGGGACTGGGACATAAAGTAATGCTATTGCGGGATCCTTGGGGACCTGACACCCTGTAACCTTGTGTATTATGTAAAACACTCTGTTCCAGAGTCCTGGACAGTACCGCCGGGTATGGATCATGGACCCTGAAAGAGAGCAGCCTCTAAAGCATTGTGACGAGGTAGAAGGGAATATTTTGGCTAATCTGATTGGAACTACGTACCATCTAGTCAGCACTTTTAGATTAGCCTCAATCAGGGCAGTGTTGTGCAAACCTTTGAAAGAACAGAGAAAGTTTCTATTCTACACCTCTATGTCCCAACTATTCTGTAGCTCCCCTTTCCATGCCATCATATACTATAATTTAGCGTAGTCTGAGGCAAGTGACAGGTATATTGTAGAGATGCCCCCCCTTTGCTCTGTGACTTGGCCACACCATTGCCCATATGCAGTCAATTTTGGAGGTTCTGTTTTTTTTCTCCATTCAGAGTGTAAGAAGTGACATATTTGTATAAATCAAAACCTCTCCGAGTCAGGCATTTCCAATTTGCTTTTGCAGTAAGTGAGTGAGTGAGCGGGCCTAGTAGGGTAAGGTAGTGTCCAGTGCCATATAACCCCTTGTCCAGCCACCATCTGAAGGCCTTAATGTTCATTCCCGCCGTGAATTTGGGGTTATGAAAGATGTGGGCTAAAGGATGTATGTCTGAGGTTATAGTGGGGAAGCTTTTCATCCTTTCCCAAAGGGAAATAAAGTGGGACAGTGTCGGAGACAATATAGGAGGACAATCTTTGGAAGGACACCAGAGTAGGAAGTCCAAAGTGTGTGCTTGCCATTCTATATGCACCCAGTCAGGTTTTTCCAGTCTTGTATTCTCTGTACTTTTGTGAGTAACCTCTTATATGAATTGTTGTCGTTTGTCCTTATTAAACTCCATACTACGCTTAGAGGGCGCCGCTTTCTGTTGGTCAACAGAAAGCGGCGCCCTCTAAGCGTAGTATGGAGTTTAATAAGGACAAACGACAACAATTCATATAAGAGGTTACTCACAAAAGTACAGAGAATACGGGTATTGGAATAATGGTGTCATCTGAGACTGGCATCTGGAGTGTAAGAACTCTGCTGAAAAGATCTTCTCGCAGGCTTCAGGCAGCGTGATGGTGAATCCACACAGTGGGGGCAGAGGGCGGTGTCTCTGGGGGTCCCTGGATGGTATTACAGCACTGTTGTTGGGGGAGGCAGGCAGGCAGAGACGCCACATTCGGCGCAGCGGAACGCAGCCGTGGAGCGCAAACAGCTGTGCGTCACTTCCGGGTACAGTCTCAGGGCGGTGCACGCGTTCGAGACATGCGTGTCTCTTCGTCAGGCTCTATGGGGGCCATCTTGGATGAGGGACAGAAGAACAGCTCGGACGGAGCTGATTGGTTAATACTACAAGACCCGGAAATCAGCTTTACATAGCGGGCAATCGAAAAACGGGGAATCGAAAAGCAGTATGGAAATATATTGAAAAATCTCACAAGGGACTAAGACAAAACGGACTTAAAGCTACAAGTATCAATCAGCAAAATTTATAATGTTACAAAAAGTTAAGAGAAAATATATATAAAAAAATATATATATGTGTGTAATTAACAGCAACAGAATTGAAACACTAGTTTTAGGAGAATAGATATATGGATATATGGGGTGGACTACCCATTGGTGGCTTGATGTTAAAAACAGAATATCTGTTTAAATTGGTACACAAAAAGAGCTTTTTGTAGAATCTATTTGACTGATACAAAAAAGATTCTTTGCGGGTAGGTATGGGATGTGCACGACTAGCATATATGTAGATGCGTGCACATATACAGAACAAAAATTGCTCATGAATCAGTATCAAAATATATATATATATATATCAAAAAAACCACACTAAAAAGTGTGAGAGTTAATAGAATATGTAAGATATGTAAAAAAGAAGAAAATAATTACTATAAACCAGACATGATTTTAAGGAGGTTATGACATCAGAATAAGATATATTAATCAGGAAATACAGAGAAATACTATGATAAAAAGGTTGCTTACAATGATAAGAGTGTATATTGTTGTATATTATAATTAAAAAAATAATAAATTAATTAATTAATCGAATAATCAAAAAAATTATTGATTAGTAAAAATTAGTAAAAGTTAATAAGAATTAATTGAGAGAGGAGTATTATAATAAGATATTAATTTCTAATCCCTCATTCAGGCCTCGAGGCGATAAACAGTCCAAGGTGAAAATCCAATAATTTTCACGTTCGCAGAGTTTTTTGTATCTCTCGGCCTGGGGGAGAAGTCTAGATATGGCCTCTATGACCCAAACACGAAGTTCTGATGAGGATTGTTGGTGGACCTCTTTAAAATGCCTAGCAACACTGTACTTTTCCAGGCCTTTTTCAATGAAGTTCCGGTGTTCACCAAACCTCTTCCTTAGTGTCCGAATGGTACGGCCCACATAGAAGAGGCTGCAAGGACAGGTGAGACAGTATACCACATATTCGGAAGAACATGTAAAAAAGTCAGGTAGGGTATACTGCTTGCCTTTACAAATGAAGTCTTTCTGTCGATGAGTTACATGGGGACAGGTAAGACAACGGGCTTTTCTACATTGATACATATATATCTATTCTCCTAAAACTAGTGTTTCAATTCTGTTGCTGTTAATTACACACATATATATATTTTTTATATATATTTTCTCTTAACTTTTTGTAACATTATAAATTTTGCTGATTGATACTTGTAGCTTTAAGTCCGTTTTGTATTAGTCCCTTGTGAGATTTTTCAATATATTTCCATACTGCTTTTCGATTCCCCGTTTTTCGATTGCCCGCTATGTAAAGCTGATTTCCGGGTCTTGTAGTATTAACCAATCAGCTCCGTCCGAGCTGTTCTTCTGTCCCTCATCCAAGATGGCCCCCATAGAGCCTGACGAAGAGACACGCATGTCTCGAACGCGTGCACCGCCCTGAGACTGTACCCGGAAGTGACGCACAGCTGTTTGCGCTCCACGGCTGCGTTCCGCTGCGCCGAATGTGGCGTCTCTGCCTGCCTGCCTCCCCCAACAACAGTGCTGTAATACCATCCAGGGACCCCCAGAGACACCGCCCTCGGCCCCCACTGTGTGGATTCACCATCACGCTGCCTGAAGCCTGCGAGAAGATCTTTTCAGCAGAGTTCTTACACTCCAGATGCCAGTCTCAGATGACACCATTATTCCAATACCCGTATTCTCTGTACTTTTGTGAGTAACCTCTTATATGAATTGTTGTCGTTTGTCCTTATTAAACTCCATACTACGCTTAGAGGGCGCCGCTTTTTGTTTTTCTTATTGTTGTTTCAGAATTGCTTCTTCTTGACAGCTGGCAGCCCTCCAAGTAAGAGTGTATATTTAATTTAAAACAATTTGTGCTACTGTCTCATGAATTCTCCAATGGACTGAATTTTTATCACAAATAACTTTAATCATTTTTTAAAACATTTTTAATCAATTAATTTTTTAATCCTCCAGTTTACTAACTTTGATTATATTTTTAATCAACTTTCTCATGGACAGCTGAATTTGATCACTGCCCCATTCCTAAAATCCTCTCCATGTTCATTCTTTAATCTTTCAGCTTTCACATGAGTTTTACCATTTCATTATCCCTTTCCTTAAATGTGTATTCCCATCTCCTTCATTTCATTTTTGTGAGCGCTTGATTTTATTTGTTTTTTGTCTGATAGACGGTCAACAGTAGTGCCAGTTACTCCTAGTCCTCCTTGT